>NC_057721.1:64067636-64076213 GCF_004010195.1 Chiloscyllium plagiosum | reverse complement strand
TTACCCTTTTGTCCTTAATGTATTTGTAAAAATCCTTTGGATTCTCCTTAATTCTATTTGCCAAAGCTATCTCATGTCCCCTTTTTGCACTCCTGATTTCCCTCTTAAGTATACTCCTACTCTCTTTATAGATTAGATTACTTACAGAGTGAAAACAGGCCCTTTGGCCCAACAAGTCCACACCGACCCTCCGAAGAGCGACCCAGACCCATTCCCCTACACCTAACACTATGGGCAATTTAGCATGGCTAATTCACCTAACCTGCACATTTTTAGACTGTAGGAGGAAACCCACGCAGACACAGGGAGAATGTGCAAACTCCACACAGACAGTTGCCTGAGATGGGAATTGAACCCAGGTCTCTGGCACTGTGAGGCAGCAATGCTAACCACTGTGCCACCATGCCACCCATTATACTCTTCTAAGGATTCACTCGATCTATCCTGTCTATACCTTACATTTGCTTCCTTCTTTTTCTTAACCAAACCCTCAATTTCTTTAGTCATCCAGCATTCCCTATACCTACCAGCCTTCCCTTTCACCCTGACAGGAATATACTTTTTCTGGATTCTCGTCATCTTATTTCTGAAGACTTCCCATTTTCCAGCCGTCCCTTTACCTGCAAACATCTGCTTCCAACCAGCTTTCGAAAGTTCTTGCCTAATACTGTCAAAATTGGCCTTTCTCTAATTTAGAACTTCAACTTCTAGATCTGGTCTATCCTTTTCCATCACTATTTTGAAACTAATAGAATTATGGTCGCTGGCCCCAAAGTGCTCCCCCACTGACACCTCAGTCACCTGCCCTGCCTTATTTCCCAAGAGCAGGTCAAGTCTTGCACCTTCTCTAGTAGGTACATCCATATACTGAATCAGAAAATTGTCTTGTACGCACTTAACAAATTGCCCTCCATCTAAATCTTTAACACTATGGTAGTCCCAGTCTATGTTTGGAAAGTTAAAATCCCCTACCATAACCACCCTATTATTCTTACAGATAGCTGAGATCTCCTTACAAATTTGTTTCTCAATTTCCCTCTGACTATTAGGGGGTCTATAATACAATCCCAATAAGGTGATCATCTTATTTCTCAGTTCCACCCAAATAACTTCCCTGGATGTATTTCTGGGAATATCCTCCCTCAGCACACTATTGCCTCTCCCCATATTATTAATAATGGAGAGAGATCACAGTATAGAGAGAGATCTGGGTGGACTTGTAGCTAAATCAAAAAAATGTTAAAATGTAGGTACAGCAAGCAACTGGAGAAGGAAATGGAATGCTTCCCTTTATTCTAAGGGACGCAGAGTATAAGAATAGAGAGATCTAGCTACAGCTATACAGATTATAAGTAAGACAATACCTAGAGTGCTGTGCAGAGGTTTGATCTTATTTAAGGATGACATATTTATTGTAGGGGGCATGTGATTAATGTAATCTGTACGAATTTGAAAAGTTGTTTAATAAATTTCAATAAGCTTGGAAATAAAGTTGAAGCCCATAGAATAAAGGATAACAAGTTGATTGAGTGACAGGAAACAGCGAGCAACAGTGAATGGTTGTTGGTCAGGCTGGAGAATGATACATAGTGGGCTTCCTTGGATATCAGTACTGGGATCACAGCTTTACCCTATATATGTGAATGATTCCTTAAACACAGGTGAGGTGCCGGAGAACTGGAGGGTTGCTCATGTCGTCCCCCTGTACAAGAAGGGTGGTAGGGATATTCCAGGTAACTATAGACCAGTGAGCCTGACATCAGTGGTGGGAAAGTTGCTGGGGAAGGTACTGAGGTTTAAAATCTATTTATATTTGGAAAAGAATTGGCTTATCAGTGATAGACAACATGGTTTTGTATGGGGGAGATTGTGCCTTATCAACTTAATAAGTTCTTTGAGTAAGTGACCAAGTTGATAGATGAAGGAAGGGCTGTAGATGTCGTATACATGGACTTTAGTAAGGTTCCCCAAACTAATGGAAAAAGTGAAGTCACATGCTGTGCAGGGTGTTCTAGCTAGGTGAATAAAGAACTGGTTATAGGAGACTGTCAATAGGAGACAGAGAGTAGTAGTTGAAGGGAGTTTCTCGAAATGGAGCGGGGTGACCACAGGGATCAGTGCTGGAGCTACTGTTCTTTGTGATATACATAAATGACCTGGGAAGTAAGCTTGCAGATGATACCAAGATTGGTGGAATAGCTGAAAGCATAGGGGACTGTCAAAGAATACAGGAGAATATAAATAGACTGGAGAGTTGGGCGGAGAAGTGGCAGATGGAGTTCAATCCAGGCAAATGTGAGGTGATGCATTTTGGGAAGTCTATTTCAAGAGCGAACAATACTGTAAATGGAAGAGCCTTAGGAAAAGTTCGTGAGCAGAGAGATTTGGGAGTTCAGGTTCATTGTACCCTGAAGGTTGCTGCATAGGTGGATAGAGTGGTCAAGAAGGCATATAGTATGCTTGCCTTCATCAGATGGGGTATTGAGTATAAGAGTTGGCAGGTCATTTTAAAATTGTACAAGACTTCAGTTTGGTGGCATTTAGAATACTGTGTACAGTTCTGGTCGCCACATTACCAAAAAGATGTGGACGCTTTGGAGAGAGTGCAGAGAAGGTTTACAAGGATGTTGCCTGGTATGGAATGTGCTAGCTATGAAGAAAGGTTGAGTAGGTCAGGACTGCTTTCTTTAGGAAAAAGGAGATTGAGGGGGGAACCTCATTGAGGTGTACAAAATCATGATGGGTATAGACAGGGTAGATAGAGATAAGTTTTTTCCCAGACGTTCAAGGTGAGAGGTGAAAACTTTAAGGTGGATTCACGCGGAAAGTGCTTTACACAGAGGGTGGTAGGTTCTTGGAACAATTGCCAGCAGAGGTAGTAGGGGCAGGCACAGTAGATTCATTTAAGGTGCCTCTGGACAGATGCATGAGTAGTTGGGGAGCAGAGGGATACAGATGCTTAGGACTTGGGCAATAGGTTTAGACAATGGATTTGGATCAGCTCAAGCTTGGAGGGCCGAAGGGCCTGTACCTGGGCTGTAAATGTTCTTTGTTCTTTGTTCATTGGTTCATGCTCGGTTGGATACAAATTCCAGAATACTCTAACTTGCAAATTTAACAAACTGTGGAGAGGATAGTGATAGCCTTCAAGCACACCAGATCAAATTTAATACAGAAAAGTGTGAAGTGGTACATTGTGATAGGTAAAACAAGGAGAATTGTAAACTATCTAAAGTGCATGGAGGAACTAAGAGTAATGGAGGAATGTATTGCAAATCATTGAATATGGCAGTGCAGATTGACAAAATGGTTAATAGTCATTATGTATCCTGGGCTTTATAAAGCATTGAGAAGTAGACAACATCAAATTTAAAAGTCATGGAATTAGGATGACCCATTATAAGACACTGTTTTGACCTTGAGTATTGAGTCCAATTCTGAGCACCACACTCAGGATATGAAGGCTTTAAGGAGACTGAATAATGTTATGAGTCTAATTTCAAGGAAGAATGATTCTGGTTATATTCCCAATCAGGGAACACTTCAGCAGTCGGGGCATTTGGCCTCAAATCTTCACGTGACCATCCTCCAAGGCTGACTTTGGGACAGGCATCAATGCAAAGTGGCCAATCAGGGGCTGATAGCCAAGTTCGGTACTCATGAGGATGGCCTCAACAGGACCTTGGGCTCATGTCACACTACAGGTGACCCCACTCTCTCTCTCACACACGCGCACAAACACACATACACACACACTCTTACATACTATACACTCACGCAGATTCTCTCTCATACACACCCTCTCTCTCATACAGATACACATACACCCTTCCATTCTCACACCCACGCACACATCCTCTCAAGGGCTTATACTCCATCACACTCACACTTTACCAAGCATGCACACATGCAAACACACACTCTCTCACATGCACTTACACTTGCACACACACACTCACATGCACATACTCACTCTGTCTCTCTCTCTCATGTACGTGCACACACATATAAGTCTATGGAGTGAATTTGTATTTTCAGGATTATATTTGCAGATACATTCTATTTTGCTCAAAAAGCCCACAGTTTGCAGGCAGTCAATCCATGTAATATTTTGTAAATTCCACTTTGGAAATAGAACCAGTCTGACTCAAGATTGGGATACAGACAGACTCTAACCTCACACCTTTAATGCATTGTCTGAGCTGAGATGTTACCTCTTTTTTATAAAATCTTACGTTATCTCGAGAATGTGACTTGAAAAAAGATCTGGGATTTACATATTAAAACCTGCATATAAAACCTGCAACCCATTCTAAAAGATGAAAGACTTAACAGCAATCTAAGTTTGTTCAATATATCACTTCAGTTGCATGACACTATAATCTTTTGCTATAAATTCTATGTCTTATGGTTCTCCTCCACAGCTACCTGATGAAGGAGCAGCGCTCTGAAAGGTAGTATTGCCAAATAAACCTGTTGGACTACAACTTGGTGTTGTGTGATTTTTAACCTTGTCCACCCAGTCCAACATTGGCACCTCCACATCCAGTTATATTGGAATAACCAGGTTTGTTTTTAGGAAATGGAATGTTGGGAGTATATTTGAAAGGTTATATGCATGAGAAATGTTTTTGTATGAGAGGTGGTTTGAGTCATGAGAGGTCTGGGGAGAGTAGTTGTGTAGAAAGGTCAAAACCATAGGACACAGATTTAAGGTGATTGGTAAAACAAGCATAGGCAACATGAGGAAAACAGTATATGGGTAAGATCTGGAAGACTGCTTGAAAACCTGATGGAAACAAATTCAACCATGTCTACCAAAAAATGAATTGGTTAAACACATGAACAGAACAAAATGACCCACATAGAATCAAAGGGGAGTGGAACTAACTAAATTGGTCTTGTAGAGAGCTAGCGTGGATTTAATAGGTTGAATGGCGTCTGTGTTGTAAACATTCTTTGATTCTATTTGAAAAATGAATACCTTCCTCCAGTTTACCAGAGTTAGAGTTAATGGGTGTCTCGTGTCTTTATTCTGACAGCTGTGAAGGTTCAAGTGTTTTTCTGATGTAAAGAATGCTTCATCTTATCCAGAGAATGAAACCTGCAAATCTCCTTCAACATTACTAGCTGCAATGCATTACTGCATGCATCTGATTACATTGTTAGCTAGCACTCCTTCTGTTTTGCACTGGTGATTGTGCTGATGGCCTAATTAGTTTTTAGTATTGACAAAGACAGATATTAATACATAATACATATTATTACATATTTTACATTTGAGATTCTGTAAGATGCTTGAATAAAGTTGACGTCCTGTTTACAGCATAAGTTGCTCTTTCTGGCCCTCAATAACACTATATTCTGGGAAACCTACCCTTCTTCCTCCATAAATTGGTGTGATTCAAAGGGGTAAAACTAATGTACATTTGAAGTAGTGTTAGGCGATGCTGCCTATTTGTCTGCACTTGATTAACTTGGAATATAAATTCATTTCTTTCCATCCCGGAGACCCTCACCATTTTATTGTTTTCAACTTTTATGCATAGCCCTAACTGCCTCTGTATTAGCTTCACATGATAAACCATGGAGGGCAATAATAAATGGAACAAATCCATAAGGATATTAGTAAACCACATTCAATATTTTGTTTAGCTTGCGATAAAGGGAAAGGAATTAAATGGGTCAGTATTTTCTAAAGATGTATAAATATCATGTGTCTCTCCTCAAAGTACAAAACCTTTCCCTGTTTCAGCACTTGAATAAAGACTTGAGACAAAGCCAAATTTTAAGCCACTGAAGAACACATGAGCTGTGCCCCACCCTCAGCTTAATTAAATATATTGTACTCTTTGTGCTTAATACCATGCTAATTCTTGAAAGGTGGGTTTTATTTCCTCAGCCAATTGCAGAAAAGGTTCAGTTAGTACTGATGACCATTCATTTCACGTCTCAAGACAAATTAAAATATTTTAGAGATTTGCTGATAGCTTTAGAAAGTAACCCTTTCCCGCTCGGACTCTTCAAGTGGAATAGACTTAGAGAGGTGTCAGCAACATGGGCAGTGGCAGGATTTGTGGCAGAATCAGATGAAAAGTCCAGCAAGGCCAGTCTCGCTCTATCGTTTATGCTTTTGACAAGTGTGAGTTTCTCGAGAGGCAGGGCCCGTTACCAATTAAGGGGAATTATTGCTTGTTAAGCACCTTGCTAATGGCCCAACTTGCTTTTTTAATCAGCTTCTTATCTTGCCAGAAGTGTCAAACAAGCAAGACGTTGAGGTATCTTGAGATGGAAATCAGGGCAGGTACCTGGTGAATTCAGCTCGCCACTTGCTCCATGTTGGACACTAGGCACCAACTTTTCAAGGCATGCTCTATTTGCAACAGCTACATGAATTCCACATCCACAGACATTGCATCTGATACATGTCAGTCTCAAGAAAACCTCATGGCATATCTCCAATTCATGCTCAATACGCTTTTGGACTTGTTGCAACAATTATCCTTGTAGTGGTACAGCAAGGACATTGTGTGCTCAGGGACATGCACCTAGCTCATCAACTGGACCAGGCTGCATTCCTGGCTCTTCACTTGCAGCCATGCACACTCACTCTGAGCCTACCTCGATGCTAACTGCATCCCTGTCTTGCATTGCTTTGTCTTGCCTTTTTACACTTTGCACCCTCAGCCAGAAATACTAAGCTGATATTACTTCTGTCTTACCTTGCCATTTAACACCGATTCAAAGGAGGATAGCTTGAGATGGTTGTCAACAAGCCTCCATCAAGGCAAGGGCAATCACTTTCACTCAGTGGGGCACCCTGGCACAGTCAGTTAAGGGCAGCCTCTGATATCAGTCCAGTGGATTGGAATCAGTCAGTCAGCCACTGGAAGCGGTCAGAGTTAGGAGGCTTTCCCAATAAGCGGTGAGGAGCTGAATGTCGGTTTGCCCACCATGCATTTGGAGTCTTTCTGTTGATCCTCTTCCAGAATTAGAGACATGCAGGTGCTAAGGGAGATGAAAGTTGGTGGCAAGCTGTTACTTTTGGTGCAGGTGAGGAGGGCTCCCAAAGTGAGTGAGTAAGCAGCACAGAGGATGTGCAGGGTTAGTATAGGGGTTTGGGGTGAGTGACAGTAAGTGAGGAAGATGTTGCAGGCAGTAGTGACAGCATAAGCCTTGGTGGGAAGGGGATACAGTAGCAGAAATTGAGCGAGTGTGAGGTCACACTGCGACTTTTAAGCCAGGTGGCAACCTCAGATGGGGCTAGCATGGTCTAGTGTTCTGGTCTCCACTGCTATTCCTGGAGGAGGCTGAAGCCTCACTTCAGTATCACGCTATCCAGCAGGGCCTCTAGGTCCCTGCCTGCAAAGGGCACTGATATCCCCTTGTCTATCATGTCCACGGCACATATCAGTCACTGTGCAAGGCAGTTCTGGACTGACAGTGCTCATCCAAGTGAATGGGACTTTAAAGATGCCAATGAATTCCCGGTAGCATTCCTTCTCATTTTCTTTTTTGCTGCATGGCCCTCCAAGGTCCAAGTCGCACAGCTCAGAGGAAACTTTGATTCAAGATTTGCATAAACCAAATAAATTCCAGTACAGCAGTGCTACACGGGAGGCTCCCCAGCACTGAGGATGTCACCGAGAAAGGGGACAAACGTCAGCAAATGAACTTCCTAGCTCAGCGAACATATCCACGACTATGACTTTGATTCCAGCACTGGGTGGCGAGGTGCTTTAGAGATGGTGCGTTGTAAAGTGTGCCTAGGATGAAAACATGATTTCCATGGGGGTGGGGTCAGTTAATTAATGGGGTGACTTTCATAGGCATAGTGGGAAAACTTGACAGCTGAAATCCCTCCAAACATTGTGCCACAAAGCCCAGGCCAGGCAGGAAAACGTAAGATTCAGTTATTTATGCACATTTCACCTCGTTCTCAAAAGTAGGTTTTCAGGAACACACCTGACACGGGCATTAGGTCCTTTGGTTTTGGGTAACAACAGGTTTAGTGGTTTCATTGTCTCTACTAATGCAACCATTAGTTGATTCGTTCTCATAGGTTTTGGTGGCCATGTGTCTCTGCATTTTATCCTGTACTGCTGTATTCTTTGTGTGTTGCATCCGCTATAATATAACTCTACTCATTGTGTGCTTTGAGTGCAAAATGTGCAGGTTAGGCAGATTGGCCATACTAAATTGCCCATGGTCTCGGGGTGTGCAGGCTTGGTGGATTAGCCATGGGAAATGCGAGGTTACAAATATAGGATAGGGGTGTCTGTCTGGATGGGATGACGTTCAGAGGGTCATTGTGGACTCAATGGGCTGAATGGAGGAGAAAGTGAGGACTGCAGATGCTGAGATCCGAGCTGAAAATGTGTTGCTGGAAAAGCGCAGCAGGTCAGGCAGCATCCAAGGAACAGGAGAATCGACGTTTCGGGCATAAGCCCTTCTTCAGGAATGAGTAAAGTGTGTCCAGCAGGCTAAGATAAAAGGTAGGGAGGAGGGACTTGGGGGAGGGGCGTTGGAAATGCGATAGGTGGAAGGAGGTCAAGGTGAGGGTGATAGGCCAGAGTG
>NC_057721.1:64029993-64067125 GCF_004010195.1 Chiloscyllium plagiosum | reverse complement strand
CACCCCACTCCGGCCTATCACCCTCACCTTGACCTCCTTCCACCTATCGCATTTCCAACACCCCTCCCCCAAGTTCCTCCTCCCTACCTTTTATCTTAGCCTGCTGGACACACTTTCCTCATTCCTGAAGAAGGGCTTATGCCCGAAACGTCGATTCCCCTGTTCCTTGGATGCTGCCTGACCTGCTGCGCTTTTCTAGCAACACAATTTCAGTTCAATGGGCTGAATGGCCTGCATCCACGTGTAGAGATTCTATTCTGTTCTATCTGATATAGCATGGACCTACTCTTCGTGTGTTGTATCTGCTATAGTATAGCTCTATGCTTAGTGTACTGCAGTCTCTGCTCTATTTGTAGTGAACTTGTTTGCTGCTCAGAAGCTCTGCTAAACTCTTTTATTTGGTCACTTTTAATGTCCCTCTTTCTCATCTTCTCCACCTGCCTGAGATGTGATGACCCTCAGGCTAAACCATCACCAGGCTTCTCTCTTTCTAATGAGAGAGGAGCTCTCTGATCTGGTAGGCCTTTACCTTAGACAATGCATTGATCTGTGTAGTGCAGCTCTCCTGTACAGGTTATTCCATCCTCTAGTCTCGATTGCATTTAAACGTTAGCAGTGTCACATCATCCCGTGCATTATCAATCATTAAAATATGTATCCTCATTATACAACACTTAGCACTTATTTCGGGCCCCACCTGCAATATCGGTTAGCCCTGAGGCCGGTGACACAACAGCACTTGCATTCAGGAAAAACTGGTTCACTTATGTCCTAACAGGTGACCCATAACAAGATACTTTCCTGAATGCAGAATCAGGAGGATAATCCCTGTCCCTGCCTATTGCTGCTGTCTTTGATTCTACCTATTGTTACTCCAAACCCTGGGATTCTGCCAATATTACCCTCTACCTACCCTCATACCAACTTCCCGATCCACCCCCATACCCCTCACCTTAACCAACAATAGTACTCTTCTCAGGTCACTCTATTCTCCTTGTTTCCATTTTTTACTTAACCCTGGGTGTCAGCTTGGTGCCCTGCTTTTGAGGCCTCTTCTGTAGCCAACTGCCTGGGGATGTTGTTGGTGATTACTCGTCATCATTGATAATGAGGTCCGAAATCTAATATTAAGGAAGTCTCAGTACTTTGGCATAAAGAATAGAGAAACTGAAAATTATTTCAAAAGAGATGGAGTGTAAAAGATAGGGAAGTCTTGCTAAAATGATACATTGACCTAGTCAGCTGGAATATTGTGAACAGTTTTGGGCCCCTTATCGAAGGAAAGATGCCTTGGCCCTGGAAGAAATCCTGAGACGGTTTACTAAGGCTGATCTCAGGTATGCTTTTCCAGCACCATTCTGATCTAAACTCAGGTATGTTGGGACTGTTTTAAGAAAACAGCTTGTGTGTGTGATTCTGGTCTCCTTCCTATTGGAAAGATGTTGTGAAACTTGAAAGGGTTCAGAAAAGATTTACAAGGATGTTGCCAGAGTTGGAGGATTTGAGCTATAGGGAGCAGTTGAATACACTGGGGCTGTTTTAGGGTGAGAGGAGAAAGATATAAAAGAGACCAAAGGGGCAACTTTTTCACGCAGAGGGTGGTACCTGTATGGAATGAACTGCCAGAGGATGTGGTGGAGACTAGTACAAAATGGAACATTTAAAAGCTATCTGGATGGATATAGGAAGGGTTTGGAGGGATTTGGGCTGGGTGCTGGCAGGTGGGACTAGATTGGGTTGGGATATCTGGTCGGCATGGACGGGTTGGACCAAAGGGTCTATTTCCATGCTATACATCTCTATGATTCCATGACTCTGTGAGTCAGTTGGGACTGTACTCCTTGGTATTTAGAAGAATGTGATGGAACATTATTGAAACATAGAATACTTTTCAGGGTCTTGGCAGGGTAGATGTGGAAAGGTTGTTTCCCCTTATGGAAAAGTCAAAGCTCAGAATAAGGGACCACACATTTAAGACAGAGATGAGGAGGAATTTCCTCCCTCAGAGAGTAGTGAATTTGTGGAACTCTTTACGATAGCAGACTGTAGAGGTTGGGTCAAGGATGAAATAGACAGATTTTTATTCAGGGAGGGAATCAATGGCTATAAGGAAAAGGCAGGAGAATGGAGTTGAGGATTATCAGATCAGCCGTGATCTCATTGAATGATGGAGTGAACTCAGCAGGATGACTGACCTACTCAGGCCTTACATCTTATTGTTTTATGAAAAGTGAGGTAGAAATTTATAAAAAAGGAGATTTCATAGATTAAAGCTGTTTCTGTCCTTGGCAACTTAGAACATAGAACATAGAACATAGAAAAATACAGCGCAGTACAGGCCATTTGGCCCTCGATGTTGCGCTGATCCAGCCCACCTAACCTACACTAGCCAACTATCCTCTATATGCCTATCCAATGCCCGTTTAAATGCCCATAAAGAGGGAGAGTCCACCACTGCTACTGGCAGGGCATTCCATGAACTCACGACTTAAGTTATGGTAACTAATCATGGAGTGACAAAAACCAGAGAATATCTCTGGGACACCTGCACCCGCCAACTCCACCTCCCCGTGGCTGAACACTTCAACTCCTGCTTCCACTCCATTAAGGACTTGCTGGTCCTGGGCCTCCTTTACCACCAAGTCATTACCACCTGACGCCTGGAGGAAAAACACCTCATATTCCACCTTGGGACCCTGCAACCACAAAGGATAAATGTGGATTTCCCCTCCCCCAATATTATTCCAATCCCAAGCCTCCAACTCGGCACTGCCCTCCTGACCTGTCCATCGCTCTGCCCTTTGACCTATCACCTTCTCCCTCACCTTCATCCACTTATCGCTTTCTCAGCCATCTTCCCCCCCAACCCCAAACCCCTCCCATTTATCTCTCAGCCCCCGGCCCACAAGCCTCACTCCTGATGAAGGGATTATGCCCGAAACGTCGATTCTCCTGCTCCTCAGATGCTGCCTGACATGCTGTGCTTTCCCAGCAACACACCCTCAACTCTGATCTCCAGCATCTGCAGTCCTCACTTTCTCCAAACCTGGGGATGCTCAAGAGACCAGAATTGAAGGAGCACAAATATCTTGCAAACTATGTCAGAATCCACCTTTCATATAAAATCTATGGCTTCAATGAGAAAATAATAGGACTTAGGTGAGAGATGTCTATGCAGGAAAAGTTCATCTTCTTGCAAAATGACAGGAAGTAGGAATCATGTAAAAGAATAATTGCCCAATTCCCTGACACCTCTTCATTTATCAATGACGCAAATTCATAAAGTTACCTTTAAACTGTTTTTTAACTGGTTATTCTTTACCTGATGCAAATTTTGGTAAACTGTTGATGCTTTGTGCATTGAATATATATCCTTTGACAATGTGCACGTTTTACATGATTCAGCATTTCAGATGTACAGTATCAGGTTCAAAATTTGTCTTAAATGAATAATGACATGCAGTTTCTTCAAATACCTGTTGCTTGAAGTGTAATTCCTGCACAATGAACACAATATTTCCACAGTGAGCCAAAGGATTATGAAAATGAAAATCATGTCATCACAGGATCATTTCTCCATTAAGATACTCCCTGAAATCAATCTGTGCCAAGCTCTTAATCATCTGCCTGAACATTTCCTTCTGTCCCTTGATATCCAATTTTGCTTTGTCATGCAACTATGAAGCACCTTGGGATATTTTATTACGTTAAACACAAGTTGCTGTTGCAGTCTCCTTCCAGCTCACAAATATCCTGGAGACTGCAGTCAATTAACTTGAAAAGGTTGAGCTAGGTGAAATGGATCATGGAGGTGTGGTGGAAACTATGTTTGCTCAAAAGGCTTAGCAGGAACATGCTCAGCAGTTTGACCAATGGCTGCTGTCAATCGTACCTTATACTGTGGAAGCAGTTTACTGCAATTGTCTTTTTGGTTTCTTCTTCCTTGGACGTCTGACAAAACCAGCATTTGTTGTCCATCCCAAAATGCCCTTGAACTGTGTAACTTGTCAGGCCATTTCAGCAGGCAATTAAAAGTTAACCACATTGTTGTGGGTTTAGAGTCACTTGGCAGAATACTTTCCCTAAAGAACATTGGTGAACAAGAGAGTTTTTTATACCAAGCAATGATAGCTTCATGATCAACAGTTATGAACCCAACTTCATAATTCCAGGTTTATTAATTGAAATTAAATTCCACCAGTGGTCTGGTTGCACTGGAACCCATGAGAACATTAGTCTGGGTCTCTGGATTTCTCCTCCAGAAGCATGATCAATCTTCCCCACCTTAATCATTTTGCTGGGGCAAGAGGAATCAATCCTAGGGGTACCACGGTGACTCAGTGGTTAGCACTGCTGCCTCACAGCACCAGGGGCTCTGGTTTGATTCCCCACCTTGGGTGACTGTCTGTGTGGAGTTTGCACATTCTCCCTGTGTCTGTGTGGGTTTCCTCCAGGTGCTCCAGTTTCCTCCCACAGTCCAAAGATATGCAGGTCAGGTGAATTGGCCATGCTAAATTGTCCATCGTGTTAGGTGCATTAGTTGGGGTAAATATGGGGAATGGGTCTGGGTAGGTGTGGACTTGTTGGGCTGAAGGACCTGTGTCCATGCGGTAGGGAATCTAATCCTTAATATTAAGGGTTCACTTTGATGCCTTGTATTCCCGTTAATATGACTATTTGACAAGCTCCATTTAGACTGTTCTTGTCAGCTTTAGTGTTGTGAACTTTTTTTTGTATATCTGTGTGCTTGTGGCTGATTAAAGAATGGATGGTTTTGTTTCTCTTGTTTTTTTTAGCTCTGACATTTGTATTTTTTATTCTTTATTTCCCACCTGTCAGTGGTAATATAATTTTGTTTTTATATCTGAAAAAGAGTTGCAAATAAATTGCATCAGAAATAATTCATGAAAATATTTGCGAATAGATATGAAAGTGTCAAATAAACGCTCTGGTAGGTGTGCCTGTGATAGAAATGAACAGAAGCTGCACAGACTCATATCAGATAGTAGCCACACAGTCGGATAAGACCTCTCTACCACTCTGCAATGGATTCCAATTACAGCAGCTTCTCCAAAATAAAAGATTTTAATTTTAATTTGGATGTTTACTTAGCCAGTGATGAGTTGGAGAATGAATTATCTCTCTCTACTCCAACACTTCACTCTTCACAACATAAATTTAAATGTTTTATCCAAGTTCCAAAATGATCAATCAAATGTTTTATCCACACTAGATTTAGAATAAAAAGATGCAGCCATAAGTTTTCTTTAATAAAACAACAGAATTATTGATGTATTTTTTAAAATGCTTATTTAACAAAGATGCAAGGCTAATTAACATGGTTTGAAACACGGAAGTATAAACAGAGATTTCTTTTTTTAAAATAGCACCCAAAGTCACATTTACACCTACGCACACACACAGAGATCAATCAAATTATAAAGATTTTCTCTGTAAAGATTAATTTTGAAAGAAAACACTTTGGCCATTAAGTGTTAGTTCTCAATAAAAAGGATATATAAAACATTGAAGGTGGTCTATAGTTGACATCCAGGCTTAGATTGGTGGATGTCACTGAGAACTGACAGTTGACTAGGATCTTTGAAGATGCAATTAATACAGGAAACTCTTTGAGAGGCTTTTCAAGAGAAGAGCTGGATTAGTGTTTTGGTTTATGCATTGGACTCTCGAAAGGGAGATTTTTTTCAGAAAGGCAGAGGACTATAAAAACTCTCTTATTCTAAGGGATGGATTAATCAACAGTGCTGTTGCATGCACATTTACTTCTTGTCAGAGCATACCAATATGGGAAATGGTGACAGGGATACTGCCTGTAATGTATGGATTCAGAGAAAATCATAGTGCAATTGAGGCCATTCATACCAGTGTTGAAAAGTGTGCTGCTGGAAAAGCACAACTGGTCAGGCATAATCCAAGGAGCAGGAGAGTCGATATTTTATGCATGAGCTCTTCATCAGGGATGTGGTTTGGGGGGGGGTGGAGTTGGGCAAGGGGCTGAGAGATAATGGGAGGAGGGATGGGGCTGGGAGCAAGGTAGCTGGGAATGTGATAGGAAGATGTAGCTGGTGGGGTGATGGTGATAGGTCGGAGTGGTTAGGTGGGTAGGAAGATGGACAGGTGGGAAGTTCAAGAGGGCGGTTGGAGGGTTGGATCTAGGATAAAGTGGAGGCAGGGGAAATGAGGAAACTGATGGAATTGGCATTGATTCCCTGTGGTTGGGTGGTCTCAAGGCAGAACATGAGGCGTTCTTCCTCCAGGTGATGGGTGGTTAGACTTTGGCGGTGGAGGAGGCCCAGGACTTGCATGTCCTTGGCAGAGTGGGACGGGGGGGTTGAAGTGTTCAGCCACAGGGTGGTGGGGTCATTAAGTACATGTGTCCCAGAGATGTTCTCTGAAATGTTCCACAAGTTGGCATTCTGTCACCCTATCTTCCCAATGTTGAGGAGACCACGTTGAGAGCAATGGACACAGTAGATGATGTGTGTGAAGGTACAGGTTAACCTCTGTTGGATGTGGAAGGATCCTTTGGGGCCTGGATAGAGGTGAGGGGGAGGTGTGGGTGCAGGGTTTGGTTCTCTTGCGGTAGCAATGGAAGATGTTGGGAGTGGAGGGTGGGTTGGTGGGGCACATACACCTAACAAGAGAGACACAGAGGGAATGGTCTCTGCGCAACACAGATAGGGGTGGGGAGGGAAATACATCCCTGGTGGTACGGTTTGTTTGTGATGGCAGAAATGGCACAGGATGATGCATTGTATCCGGAGATTGGTGGAGTGGAAGGTGAGGACCAGGGGGTTCTGTCCTTGTTGTGATTGGAGGTGCGGGGTTTAACGGTGGAGGTGTGGGAAGTGGAAGAAATGTGTTGACCATGGTGCCCTCCAGCGTATCTCCTCCATTTCCTGCTCCTGTAGCCTTGTATACTATGGCATTTTAATTATGTCTTTATAAATATTTCTTAAATGTCTTGAGGGTTCCTGCCTCTACCATCCTTTTAGCTCTAGATACCCACAACCCTCTGGGTGAATTTTGTTTTTTTCTCAAATCCCCTCCAAACCATCTGCTGCTGACCTTAAAACTAGCCTCTGGTTGTGGACCCCTCAACTAAGGGAAAATGTTTGACACTATTTACCATGTCTCTGTCCCTCAGAACTTTGTTCAACTCAAGCAGATCTCTACTCAACTTTCTCTGATCTAAGGAAAACAAATGCAGCCTATCTAAAATCTCTTCAGAGCTGAAACAATCCAGCCCAGGTAGCATTCTGGTGAATCTCTTCTACACCATCTCTAATGCAGTCACATCCTTCCTATATTTTGGTGACCAGAACTGCACACAGTACTTTAGGTGTAGCCTACAGCTCCATCATATACTCGCTCTAGTTTTCCAGTCAAGGCAAGTATCCCATATACCTTCTTAACCACTTATGTACATGTCCTGCTGCTTTCGAGTATCTAGAGACACCAAGGTCCCTCTGTTCCTCTGGACTTTCTAGGATCCTATTATTCAGCGTGTATTCCCTTATCTTGCTTGACCTCTCTAAAATGCATCATTTCACACTCTTCAGGATTAAATTCTATTTGCCACTATTCAACCCAACTGACCAGCTGTTCTTTTGGGCTTCACATTCAGTCTATGGTCAGCATGGTGGCTCAGTGGTTAGCGCTGCTGCCTCACAGCGCCAGGGCCCTGGGTTCGATTCCAGCCTTGGGCCACTGTCTGTGTGGAGTTTGCACATTTTCCCCATGTCTGAGTGGGTTTCCTCCAAGTGCTCTGGTTTCCTCCCACAATCCAAAGATGTGCAGGTCAGGTGATTTGCCCATCGTGTCTCGGGATGTGTAAGTTAAGTGCACATCCCTAGGATAGAGGAATGGGTCTGGGTGGGTTACTCTTCGGAGGGCCGGTGTGGACTTGTTGGGCCGAAGGGCCTGTTTCCACACTGTTAAGGATTCTATGATCTAGTATCAGAGGACTGAGGCAGTGCCAGTTTATAAATCAAAGACCTTCTTGGAAGTAAAAGTCAAAGACGTAATCTTAAGAAACAAAAACAGAGATTGCTGGATAAGCTCAGCAGGTCTGGCAGCATCTGTGAAGGAAAATCCAAATTAACGTTTCTGATCCAGTGATGGTGCCTCAGAAGGTTCTGATGAAGAGTCCCTGGACCCGAAACATTAACTCTGATTTCTCTGCACAGATGCTGCCATACAGCATCTGTAGTTCTTTCAGTTCTTGATTAATCTGAAGAGTTTTTGATAATCAGTGACCATCTTTTGTGTCAGGAGTCCTAGTTAACTTGACTGTCTCATCACTATTGATGAAAAATGTGGTGCTGGAAAAACACAGCAGGCCAGGCAGCATCCGAGGAGCAGGAAAATTGACATTTCGGGCATAAGCCCTTCTTCACTTTCTCCCTGTCTCATCACTATCAAAATTGCCAGGAAAACAGGCCTAACATTCTATTGTGATCAATTCAAACAACCTGTAGATACACTGGAATCCTTAGGCATGGGCGGATCCTGACATTCTTCCCTTAGTGATATTTAGCTTTGGACAATGGAAATTACTTTTCCCGGAATTTGAAATACATCTTGCAGCCAGTAAATGCCACGATAGAGAATCACTGACATCAGCCAGAAACACATTCCAAACACGTAATGTAAATGCGAGAAGCCTGACTATGTGTAGAATGCAGTGAATGGAGCAGAGTATTCACGCAACTGGAATACCGTTGCATTGGTCCAGGTAGGGAACTGGCGACAGGCGACCAGGCACAGGTCTGGCCTCAGGAATCCCAGGCAGAGCCTGAATGAATAAAGCGACAGAGTGACAAGCTGCTCGATCTGAAAAATCAGGAGCAACTGGTTTCCCTTGTTTGCCTGTCAGCACAGGTTGTTGACAATTTTGATCACTAAAAATTAATACGGACGGACACAAAAGGCTTATATTGGATTCCACTGTCCTCAAGGTAAGCAGAGACCCAAATGTGTTGCACTGCGCAGCATCGGACAACACAGTATAAAGTGAAGCTATGTTCCAGACCTCTCCCCTTCGTATCATATTACAGAGTAGCAAGGGAACATGATAGCTACAGCAAAGGTGTGGAAAAGCTCCTGATTTCTGTCTTCTGGGACGCGTGACCTGTTCCTTGTTTTTTTTTCTCAACAAACCCCTCCTTTTCTTAGTTTGTATTAAAAAAAGTCCAATTAAAAGAATTATAACTAGTTTAGCTCAGTGACTGACGGGGAGGAGTTGATCATTTGCTGTCCAGGCAGGAAAAATCTGGTATATTAATTATGTAACCGCATTTTTCTCCAGGTGTAGAAATTAAGAACTATAATGTGTATGTGCGCAGATTTTAAACAATTTCAATTATAATTATCGCAGTTGTATGAATTTTGAATTCTGTTAATTGTCTGTATTTTTCCAGTTCTAGAAATTTAGAAATGTAATTGTGCGTGTTGCTTTTAAAAAGAACAAAAATTATCACTGTTGTATGAATTTTGACTTGCATCAATTGTCTGCATTTCTCCAGTTCTAGAAAATTAGAATTATAATTGTGCGTGTTGCTTTTTAAAAAAAAAATCACTGTTGTATGAATTTTGACTTGCATTAATTGTCTGTATTTCTCCAGTTCTGGAAACTTAGAATCATAATTGTACTTTTAAAAAAAAAGAATAATTATCATTCTGTAGTATGAATTATGAATTACATGAATTATTTGCATTATGGATGGGGGAAGTATAAGATGCTTTCAAATAATTAATTTGTGGTGATTACATTGATAACTGGTCAATATTTTAATCTTAGAGAGTCAGTCAGGAGTGTTAGGCACTGATGTGAAGGAATGTCCACTTGCGAACAGATTTTTAATTCATTCCTTTTCCCTCCAGTCACCAACTTGAGTCAATGGCAACCAGTGAGTCTCCGTTAACCTCCGTTCTTCCTGGTTTTGGCGGCGACCAAGCGACGGGAGGTTTCTCGACGGTCACCAACACCACGGCGCCGCGAATCAACGAGGGCGATGCCATTTACTACATCCTCCTGGTGTTCGGCTTCGCTGGGGCGGTGGTGGTCTTCAAGATGCTGGACAACTACAGCACGCAGAAGTCAGTCAACAAGCTTCCGTTCGACTTCTTCGAGCGGGAGAAGGCGAAGAAGAAGAAGTTCTTCAACTTCGCGAAGGACACCCCGGGCCTGATCGTGGAGAACCGCGCGGTCACCAGACTGGACTCGGTCTCCAGCGATGAAAACGTGGCCGCCCAGAGCCCCTCGAAGCCCGTGGACAATGTGTGAGGATCCAAGCAGCGAGGAACTCTTACTGCCCAGTGACTAGTGATTCCAGATTGTGATTCATCTCGTATTAACACACACACACACACACACTCTCACACAGACAAAGTTCAGGGGCCAAGCCAAGACCCCAGCTCTTACCATCAGAGTAAAACTCCGAAACCTTGCATAGACCCAGCCAGAATGGCGTTTAAGGAGGGAAGGTGAGCTTTGAGAGAGGCAAACAAGATTTTTGCACTTTATTTTGCAACTCATGTTTGAAAACGTGTGTGTGAGTGCTGTTCCCGCTTGAATTTTGATAGATGCTCCCTGTTGAGAGCTTGGGAAGTAACTCCAGAGACATGGAGATTGTCTGTGCAGAGAAGGGTATTCCTTCTTAATAGAACGCCAGTCGGATGAGGGGGGGCTAGGCTCGGATGACAGGTCACAACCAGAGTAGGACAGAACTCTAATTTGCCTTCCTTTAGAATGCACTTCAGGAAGAGCAGACGACAAGTTTCAAAGTTTAAGATTTTTCTATTACAATGCATTTGGTAATATTAATGAATGTATTGGGCTCGTTTCAGCTTTATAGTGTTATATATTTTTGTTTGTGATTGGTGATTCAACTTGGAAAATAAAGACAACCTCTAATGAAACTTGCATGTTCGATTATTACCATCAAACTGTCAGTAATTCTGAACATAAATTCTACTGTCAATTGGGAATTAATGTTATACATGATTAATACATGGTGAGGAAGTGCCTGTGTTGGACTGGGTTAGACAAGGTTAAAAATCACACAACACCAGGTTTTAGTCCAATAGGTTTATTTGGAAGTACTGGCTTTCAGAGCACTGCTCCTTCGTCAGGTAACTAGTGGGGCTGGATCATAACACACAGAAGATTATGTGCTATGTGACCTTGTGCTATACTTTCTTGTGATCCTGCCCCACTAGTTACCTAATGAAGGAGCAGCACTGCAAAAAGCTAATACTTCCAAATAAACCTGTTGGATTATAACTTGGTGTTGTGTGATTTTTAACTATGATTAATACAGACTACCTAATCATGATCACATACGTGTATTTTTAAGGTTAGAATGGGGGGAGCTCAATAGAATTTGGTGAAATTGGGGCTGTTTACAATCTCTGATGTCAGGATAAGTACCAACAATTGTGTCACTGTCGATAACTCATGGCAATACTGCAGTTTATTGCTGATGATTTTACACACCATCATGACCTCAGAACATTAGCATGGGTCTCCCAATTACTGGTCCAGTGATATTAACGCTACATCACAGTATGCCACTGATACCACATAGATGAGCCTACCAGTGAATGATATAAAAATGTTAAGGTTCATCCTTCGAGATAAGCCAGACTTGATGCAGGCTAGGTTACTTGCTGCAGAGTTTTGGATGATCTGAAGTCTATGCATGTTCAAGAATAAAAAGCTGGCTATTAATGAACTAAAGAAATTGCTTCGAGGTGTGATAGAAATACCTTTGAGATTGTAGCAGCAGGTGGCATAGTTTGTGTTGTAGAGTAAATCTTATCTGAAATCCAACTCAGGATAGAATAGAAGGGTGAGATTGAGGCAGTCTTTATCAAAGTAGCCAAATGGAAGAGTGTAGTCATTGGCTAGGATACAGAGTTGCTGTGGGGATCTGAAAACAAAACCTTCAGTCTTCTCAATATTTTAGGAAGATAATCAAGGCAGAATGTTAGTTTGACAATGCAAAGGCAGTGAGAATTCGGGAACACCGGTAAAGAGGAAGTCCTGGAGGATGTCAGCATTTATATGGAAGCTGACTGTTTGATATGTTCAGATGGTGCTACTAAAGGGTAAAATGTGAATGAGGGAGAGGATGAAAGCTACGCTCCGGAGAATTCCAGGGGTAATGCCTTGTAGATGGAAAGAGAAGGCAGAGTTTGCAATCCTCTGGACATGTTTGGATAGATGTATGTGAACTAAGCAAGGACTCGGAAGAGTGTGGCGCTGGAAAAGCACAGCCAGTCAGGCAGCACCCAAAGAGCAGGAGAATTGAAGTTTCAGAAATATGCCCTTCTTCAGGAATGAAGCTTGTGGTCCAAAGGGGCTGAGAGATAAATGGGAGGGGGGGGAGGGACGGGGGGGGCTAGGGAGAAGGTAGCTGGGAATGCCATAGGTAGTTGAAGGTGGGGGTGAAGATGATAGATTGGAGAGGAGGGTGGAGCAAATAGGTGGAAAGGAAGATGGACAGGTAAGACCGTTCAAGAGGGCAGTGCCAAGTTGGAAGGTTGGGACTACAATAAGGTGGGGGAGGGGAAATGGGGAAACTGGTGAAATCCACATTGGTCCTGTGTGGCTGGAGGGCTCCAAGGCAGAAGATGAGGCATTCTTCCTCCAGACGTCGAATGGTTAGGGTTTAGTAGTGGAGAAGGCCCAGGACCTGCATGTCCTTGGTGGAGTGGGAGGGAAGTGTTCAGCCACAGGGCGTTAGAGTTGGTTAGTGTGGATGTCCCAAAGATGATCTCTGAAACGTTGTGCAAGTTGGTGTCCTGTCTCCTCGATGTAGAGGAGACCACATTGGGAGCAACGGACACAGTAAATGACGTGTGGAAGTACAGGTCAATCTCTGTCGGATGTGGAAGGATCCTTTGGGGCTTTGAATGGAGATGAGGGGGAGGTGTGGGTGCAGGTTTTGCACTTCTTGCAGTGGCAGGATAAGTTGCCAGAAGCAGATTGTGGAGAGTGGAGAGCCTCATCTACTTTGGACCCTCCAACCACACGGGATTTCACGAGTTTCCTCATTTCCCCTCTCCTCACCTTAGCCCAGATCCAACCCTCCAACTCGGTACTGCCTTCTTGAACTATCCCACCTGTCCATCATCCTTCCCACCTATCCACTCCACCCTCCGCTCCGACCTATCACGATCAACCCCCACTTTCATCTACCTATCGCATCTCTAGCTACCTTCCCACAGCCCCAAAGCCCTACCATTTATCTCTAAGCCCCCTTGCTCCCCCCACCCACACACACACACACACACACACTCTTCACGAAGAGCATATGGTCGATTCATCGACTTTCCTGCTCCTCGGATGCTGCCTGACTGGCTGTGCTTTTCCAGCACCACATTTTTGATTTTGATCCCAGCATCTGCAGTCCTCATTTTCTCCTAACTTTACTAATTAGTCTACCATGGGGAACCATGTCAAAGGCTTTACTAAAGTCCAAGTAAACAAAGTCTACGGTTCTGCATTCATCCATCATCTTTGTTACTTTCTCAAAAATTCAGTAAAGTTTGTGAGTGATGATTTCCCTCGCACAAAACCATGCTGACTACCCCAATCATTCCTTGCCTCTCCAAATACATATTAATCCTATTTTTCAAAAACATCTCCAACAACTTGACCACCACTGAAGTTAGACTTACAAGTCTACAGCTCCCAGGCTTCTTCTTACATTCCTTCTTAAAGACACCTCATTAGTCACTCTCCAGTCATCTGGCACCTCACCTGTAATTATAAATCATCCAAATATTTCTGCAAGGTACCCTGCAATTTCCTCCATAACCTCCCACAACATCCTGGGATACACTAGATCAGGTCCCAGAGATTTATCCACCTTTATATTTTCTAAGATCTCCAGCATTTCCTCTTCTGCAATGTTATTTTTTCTCAAACAGCAATATTTATTTCCCTGAGTTATCTAGCTTCCATTTCTGTCTCCACAGTATAAACAGACATGGCTGTCTGAATACAGAATTGGCTGGCTCATAGAAGACAGATGGTGGTACTCGATGGAAAGTATTCAGCCTGGAAATCAGTGGCTAGTGGTGTTCTGCAGGGATCTGTTCTGGGACCTCCGCTCTTTGTGATTTTTATAAATGACTTGGATGAGGAAGTAGAAGGATGGGTTAATAAGTTTGCTGATGACACGAAGGATGGTGGAGTTGTGGATAGTATGGAGAGCTGTAGTTGGTTGGAAAAGGACATTGACAGGATGCAGAACTGGGCTGATAAGTGGCAGATGGAGTTCAACCTGGAATAGTGTGAAGTGATTCATTTTGGAAGGTCAAATTTGAATACAGATAACAGGGTTAAAGGCAGGATTCTCGGCAGTGTGGAAGAACAGAGGGATCTTGGGGTCCACGTCCATAGATCCCTCAAAGTTGCCACCCAAGTTGATAGAGTTGTTAAGAAGACGTATGGTGTGTTGGCTTTCATTATCGGGGGACTGAGTTTAAGAGCTGCAAAGTTATGCCGCAGCTCTCTAAAGCCCTGGTTACCACACTTGGAATATTGTGTTCAATTCTGGTTGCTTCATTATGGGAAGGATGTGGGTGCAGAGGAGGTTTACCAGGATGCTGCCTGAACTGGAGGGCATACTTTATAAAGAAAGGTTGAGGGAGCCAGGGTTTTTTCTCATTGGAATGAAGAAGGATGAGAGATGACTTGATAGAGATGTACAAGACGATGAGAGGCGTAGATAGAGTGGATAGCCAGAGATTTTTTTCCCAGGACAGAAATGGCTATCATGAGTGGGCATAATTTTAAAGTGATTAGAGGAGGGTTTAAGGGAGATGTCAGAGGTAGGTTCTTTACACAGAGAGTGGTGGGTGTGTAGAATGCTCTGCCAGCAGTGGTAGTAGAGTCAGATACATTAGGGGCATTTAAGCGACTCTTGGATAGGGACATGGATGATAGTGAAGTGTAGAGAATGTAGGTTAGTTTAGAGTAGAATGAAGGGCTTATGCCCAAAACGTTGATTCTCCTGCTCATCGGATGCTGCCTGACCTGCTGTGCTTTTCCAGCACTACACTCTCAACATGACATCATGGGCCAAAGGGCCTCTACTGTTCTATGTTCTACGTTCCTGAGTTCAACACAAAGAAGCCCTCTTTGATCTTTAGGGCCCAACTCTGTCTAGTTGCACTTAATGTACTTGTAGAATCCTTTTGGATTATCCTTTACCTTATCTGCCAAGGCCATCTCATTCTCCATCTTTGCTTTCCTGATCCTGAACAATGGAGAATGGACATTGGATGACTATGATGTGAGGGACCATCTTAGAAGCTGCAGAGATGGAAGAGGGTAAGAAGGGATTCTGCAGTCAGATCACGGTCACAGAGCATGTGACATCAATTAGCATTCCGACCATGCTCTGGCAGAGTCAGAAACCTGACAAGAGAAAGTTGAAGATGGAATGATGGGTAAGATGGCCAAGGACGTGGGATGTGATAAAATCCTCAATACCTTAGTGATAGTTGCTGGTACTGCATTGAAGTGCGGAAGTATCCTGTAAGTGGAGTGGAGATGTGCCATGAGACTTCTTAGAGGTGGAACACATTGGATGCCAATAGCTGTGGATGTGGGTTGCATGTGCCAATGAAGTGTACCCTGAGATATTGGATCCAGGTGTTCAATGGGAGGTCATTTTGACCATGCAGCGAGCTGAATCTGCCAGCTACATGCTCCAGTTTCCTTATTGAACTCCGTCAACATTGAGCTTGTTTGGCGAGTTCAGTCGGATCGGAGACCAAATATTAATGAGGTGGGTTGGGCTGTTAGCAAGGCATTCAACAGGCAATAATCACCATCAATTGGCAACTTGCCACTGCCTAGCAAGAATCTTGCCTTGCCACTTATGAAGAGCTTAAAAGGTAGGTCCATTGCTTCTGACACAAGTGACCTCGCTGAACTTGAAGGCTGATTCTGCTACAGATTGCATCATAGCTCAAATAGCTCAGACCCTGCCTGATCTTTCAGTGTTTCCAAAGTTTCCAGAATTATGTCAACTGCTCAGAACCCCGCATTTTGTTTATTTAAAGTGTTCTCAAAGTTGGCTCTTCCCAATGTGAACTAGTGCTCCTTTCCCCATTATTAACTTCCCTCAACCTCACCAAAAATATAGTTGAAAAAGTTAAGCAAAAATTAAAACATCAGATATTTTCCAAATTCAGATAACCCGAAGTGTTTGCTATCTGTTCATATCTTTATCTGTGTTAGACTCCCAAACAGAACAATAATAAATTATTGCAAACAAATATAATGTGAAGTGCAAGTATAATAACCATGCCAAGGTTTGATATGTTAAATTTTTTAATTTTAAACACATCGTTTTTGCTTCTTCACAAAAGTGGAATTTCAAACAATGAAACTACCCTGAATGAAACTAAGGTGAATCTGAAAGATTTCTATTACCCACCTCAATCAACAGTATCATTCCTGGACATCACACCTGATTTCTATCAGTAGAAAGAAAACTCTGATAAGGTTTTGATCTGATTTCGCTTTCCACATAGTGCCTCAGGTATGAGATGTTCCATTGGATTGCTTTGTTATTTACTGCCATATGGATAGAAAGAGAGATTTTCCTTCATATAGCACAAAAACTCAAAATATTCCAAAGTGTTTAATAAAAAGGAAGTACTCTTGACTTGCAGTCACTGGTATAATGTAGGAAATGCGGCAACTAATTTGTGCACAACAAACTCCCACAAATAATAATGTGATAATGACCACATCATCTGATCTTGTGACCTTGAGTGAGTAATAAATATCAGCAAAGACATTGGGAATAAAACACTGCAGATGTTGAATATCTGCTGGAAATGCTTCAGTAGGTTTGGTAATATTTGTGGATAGAGGGAGAGAGAGAGAGATAGTATTAACATTTCAAGTTGGATGTGACCAATTTAGGAGAGGCAATGTATTATCACTGGACCATTAATCAAGAAGCTCAGCTAATATTCTAGGAAACTGGGTTCAAATCATGCCATGCCAGATGATTGCATTTGATAAATATGTGGAATTATGAGTCGAATGATGACCATGAAACTATTACCAAATGATGGAAAAACCCATCTGGTTCACTTATGTCCTTGATGGAAGGAAATTGCCATTTTTAACCCGGTCTTACCTACATGTGATTCCAAACCACAGCAATGACTCTTAACTGCACTCTGGGAGATTAGGGATGGCCAAGCCAGTAATAGCTTCATCCTATAAACAAATATAAATAAAGACTCTTTTTTTCAGAGTGGGCATTCTGAAGTTCTGAATTAAAATTACGTTTGACTTGAAATGTAAAGTCGATTTTTCACTCCACAGATGTTTCTGAACCAAATGAGTATTTCCAAAACTTTCTGTTTTTACACCAGGAATGACTACTCTCTTCTTTTACAAAATAGTGTCATTGGATCTTTCACCTGAGAGGGCAGAAGAGCTGTAATGTGAGTCCTTATTCATAACTCTGACAGTGGAGCACTCTTGCAGTACTTGACTGGAATCTCCACCCAGAGTTTTGAGTTCAAGTCCTCAACTGAGGCTTGAACCCAGAATCTTTTGACTGAGGCCAGAGTACTCCCCTGACTAAGCCAGAGCTAGCACACTAGGAACCTAAGAACAGGAGAATTGAGCTCTATGAGCCTATTCTGCCATCCAATGAGAACTTGTGCATATGGGAGACTATTTATGCATATATGCAATATTCGCTGTTCGTCATGACTGTCGACTTTGTTGTTTGACTAAGAGAGCAATATTAGATGTGATTTTTATTGATTAGAACCATGTCTGATGAAAATTCAACACTAACATTCACTCCATATCTTTCTCCCACTCCCTATTTCCAGAACTTTTTGTCTTTTTAATAATGGTTTACTAATGTGCCACCAAAGGCCAATTAGAACTTATATATAAAAAGATTGATAAACTATGGGATGCTATCTGAGAGATAGATTGAACAGCAAGACTTTAACAAACACAAATTGACTTTCACCTTTCACCAGCCTCTGTTTTTTTTTCTGTGTTACCGTATGATAGGATATTCAGAAGTGGTCACAACATCACAAGTGGTCTCTACCAATGTTAGGCAAAAGTGAGGACTGCAGATGCTGGAAATCAGAGTGTGGATTAGAGTGGTGCTGGAAAAGCACAGCAGGTCAGGCAGCATCCTGCTCCTCGGATGCTGCCTGACCTGCTGTGTTTTTCCTCTACCAATGTTATACCACCTCTAGCTTCATATCCCCTTTGTTGTTCTAATTAGTGGTCACAGGAATGGCAGTCTCATTGTACAAGCCAGCTATGTACCACAATCTGCAATATCTGAATTGGTTTCCAGTTACATCAGTGCAAATGGTCAAACAATTCAACTGTAAACTCTCCTGAATTGAAATTAGGCAACTGTTAAGAGAACATTTAATAGTGTCATAGAAATCTACAGCACAGACAAAGGTCCTTTGGACATTACATCCATGCCAGTGGAAAACAACCACCTAACTATTCTAACAATATTTTCCAGCACTTGATGCTAGCTAGCATTGTATGCCTTGGCATCACAATGCACATCAAAATGCTTCCTAAATGTTACAAAAGTTTCTATCTTTATCACACTTCCAGGCAGTAGGTTCTAGATTCCTAACACTCTCCAGGAGAAAAAGCTTTTCCTTACATCTCCTCAAAACCTTCTGCCCCTTACCTTAAATTTATGCCTCTTGGTAATTAATTCCTCCATCAAGGGGAAACAATTTCTTTCTGGAGTTATTCATAATCATGAATAGTTTTGATGTGGGGAGTAGTTGTTGCCTTGGTAACAGAATTGGATGCAAATTTGTAGTAATTGGCAAAAGAACCAGAGGGGAGTTTAGATTCGGTTAAATTAGATTCCCTACAGTGTGAAAACAGGCCCTTCGGACCAACAAGTCCACAGCAACCCTCCAAACAGCAACCCACCCAGACCCATTCCCTGACATTTTACCCCTGACTAATCCACCTACCACTACGAGCAATTTAGCACGGCCAATTCACCTAACCTGCACAACTTTGGACTGTGGGAGGAAACCAGAGCATGTGATGATATTTATTTTTACACAATGATTTAACATCATCTGGAATACAGAGTCAGAAAGGACGATGGGGCAATTCGATTTGATAGTAAATATCAAAAGCAAATTGGATAAATACCTGTAAAAATATTAGCAATGTAATGGAATAACTTTCAAAAGGTTTGCACAGGCACAGTGGACCAAATGCTCTGAGTGTGCTGTTAAATTTTATGATTCTGATTGCATGATTATCTGGAGAATATAGTTTTGTACACCTCGGTTTCAATACTTCAATATAGCTGTGGTCTGTACAATGAAAACTCCATTTTTAATTGCTTATCTGTTAGAAGAATGCTCACGATCTCTTTATTTCTTCCTCAATATTAAACCACAATAAGGAATTGGATACCCTACGAGCAGAGTTCTGTGGAGCCCCATTTTGTCTACACAGGAAGTACCCTGGTTTGATGGCATATTCTTTGGTCAGTCCATTGTGTCACGTTTTGTCCAGAGTTGTTTGTTAAATAGTTAATATTCAAACACAGTTGACAGAATTGGAGAACGCCTGCCATCATTAAAGTCAACAAATTTAAAGAGTTCTGGATGTGACTGTTCAGTGGAGTACAGTTACCTTAAAGCTGCTGCAAAATCCAAACTGTGTCAGGTTACCTTATGGAAATGTTCTCACAAGCCTTACCATGATGTAATCAAGATTGTTAGTCTGATTACTCTATTATGACATTAACTTTTTAAACGGGTAGTAAGTACATGATTATTAGCCTGGATGGTGGAACAAGAAACATCAATGAATTTCAAGCAAGAATTAAAGGGAGTGATTGTTAACTAATGGTTTCAGTGTTATTCAAATGAATATGGTCGGTTCTGATATAATGCAATAGCTCTGTTCTTGTACGATCTCGATTTATAAGAAAATCGTGCAACAGCCATGCCGATTAGATTAGATTACCTTACAGTGTGAAAACAGGCCCTTCGGCCCAACAAGTCCACACCGACCCGCCGAAGCACAACCCACCCATACCCCTTACCTAACACTACGGGCAATTTAGCATGGCCAATTCACCTTGCCTGCACATCTTTGGACTGTGGGAGGAAACCGGATCACCCGGAGGAAACCCACGCAGACATGGGGAGAACGTGCAAACTCCACACAGTCAGTCGCCTGAGGTGGGAATTGAACCCAGGTCTCTGGCGCTGTGAGGCAGCAGTGCTAACCACTGTGCCACCGTGCCATCTAAACTAATGGGGCCGGAATCACATTATAGCCAGTACAGGCAAGGAAAGTTCATATTCTACAAATAGCAGTTCAAATTCTTCAATCGCGTTAAAGCAATTGTTGAAGTGTTGAAGAAACAAGTTATAGCAGATCTGACTGTACTATGGATAGGTAGGCAAGATGGGCCAAATGCCTCCCGTTGTCTGAAACCGCCATGTTATTATCACTGCTCATCTATAACTAATTGACAGCATTGCAAAGTTTAAGTACAATTCTCAGAGAAATACATTGTGTTAATGAGGCAATTTGTGGAAGTGGGGCACATCTCATGGTGAACACTGACAATTAATTTTTTTTTCCTCACACTGCATTTTCAAGCAATTTTCCATCTCCAATTTCTGGAAGTGTGAGATTAACAGGGCCCCTTTTTTACAGACCAGGCCAGATACCTTCAAAACATTGCAAGAAAATAGCTCAGACC
The DNA here is from genome assembly GCF_004010195.1 of Chiloscyllium plagiosum. NCBI lineage: Eukaryota > Metazoa > Chordata > Chondrichthyes > Orectolobiformes > Hemiscylliidae > Chiloscyllium > Chiloscyllium plagiosum. The sequence goes on along the minus strand of NC_057721.1, from coordinate 64,046,309 downwards.
CTAACTTTGCTAGTTGTTTTAAGCAGGTGTAAAGTGGATATTCCAGGAGAGAATAGGCTGGTCAAACCACTTAGTTTTAAACAAAACAGAATTTACTTACAAGATTACTGAATGAAATTTAAACAACAGAAAAGAGGATACCAAATAACTTATCCTATCTGAAAACCCAACAGATTATCCCAGTTTAATAATGTTGTTCCAGACACTTGTAACAATCCCCATAATCTTCCCTTGGCACAAAAGGAAAAATCAAACACAGGGTGGTACAGAAGAGAAGTCAGAGAGAGAATACCAGCTTGGACCTGCTTCTGGGTCCAGCAGTTTTCCACGTTACTGCTAAAAGAAAACAAACTAGACAAGCTGAGCTGGGAGAACTGGCCTTACCCCTTTCACTGTACAAGTGTTTTTTTTAAACTTGGAAGCCTCTGTCTGAGGCAGTATCTATTAGCCATTATCAAATTGGCCCTAAGTCCCTTCAACCTTCAGATTTTTCTGAGTCTATATCATTTATGACCTCTCTTAAAAAAAGCCAAGGACTGCATAACCTTGTTAAAGGAGCAGCTTTGGTATACCTTGAAACTTGGTAATTGATGTGATTTGACATTTTCTTGAGATTTAAAAGACCAGCAAAGTTCTGAGGTAACAATTGGATGATGTAATAATGTTTATTATAAAATTAGACACAGAAAATGTTTTGTTTTAATTTTGCTGATAGAACATGACACCTAAACATATGAATAAGTCCAGCTTTCTGTCCATTGATGGGTTTTAATTCATGCAGATCAGGGAGGAAATGTAACTGATTCCTGCCTGCAATTGCTATTGGGGTCCTTGATATAAGTCATGGTTATGCACTAGAAATGACATATTGAGGAATTTCCCTCATTAGAATAACTTAAGTATGGGGGATGGGGATGTAAAATTGATAAAATCACCAATGTGACTTACATCAGGGTGATTTGTTGCATAAGAAACAATGGAATAACATAGATACAGGAATAGGTTTCCATAACATTTCCTTGCCTTTTTATTTTGACCTTTGAATGCTTCAAAGTACACTTAGCCTTTATGTTCTATTTCATCAGCATTCTTTACAATCCTTCTTCTCATTGGAAGAAAATTCAAACAACACCCAATATCAACTACTTGTTCTCCTTTTCTGCTGTGCTTTGGGCGGCACGGTGGCACAGTGGTTAGCGCTGCTGCCTCACAGCGCCAGAGACCCGGGTTCAATTAATCTAATCTAATCTGTAAGTAATCTAATCTAATCTAAATCTAAGCATCATACCGCTGCGTTTTTTCAAAAGTTCACCACTTGCACTTTCACAGGCACTGCATTTGTGACTCATTGTTGAAGAATTATGATGATTTTTGATGAGATTCACACTGATTATGCCAAACACTCGTTACGAACAATGTGAGAGACACAATGTGACTCAGAGCATCAGGCAGGATGCTGGGACGAGATGCTAACTTGGCAGTGCAGATGTGAATTTCTGTACTAAACTAAACTGAACCAAAAATGAGGCAACAGTTTAAAAGACCATCAAAGTTCTGAGGTAGCAATTGGATGATATATTATTCCATTGTTTCTTATGTAAGAAATCACCCTGATGTAAGTCACATTGGTAATTTTATCAATTTTACATCCCATCACCCATATTGACATTATTCTAATGGGGGAGGTTGCTCAAAACATCAGCGATGTGAATGTAAAATAACGTATATCACAAGAATGTATATTGCGAACCCCTTGTATTTTCTTTTCTGAATTAAAACTTTTGCCTTATGTGCCTTCAGCATCTCAATTACTTAAAGACTTAGCGGACCAAAGCTGAATTGAATTCAACATTAAAAATTTCCCAGCTCGAACTGACCACAATTAGGGATGACGCGGTGGCTCAGTGGTTAACACTGATGCCTCACAGTGTCAGGGACTTGGGTTGGATTCCATCCTAGGGTGACTGTGTAGAGTTTGCACATTCTCTGTGTATGTGTGAGTTTCCTCCAGGTGTTCCGGTTTCTCCCACAGTGCAAGGATGTGCAGGTTAGATGGATTGCCCATACTAACTTGCCCATAATGTCCAGGGATGCATACGGTATGTGGATTAGTCCTGGGAAAATACAGGGATGGGGTGGGTCTGAGTGGGAAGTTCTTCAGAGGGCGGAATGGCCTGCGTCTGCATCATAAGGATTCTATGACAAACAAAAATCAGTTAAACAAAGCTTGTGTCTTGGTTGTGTGCAGAGCAGTTATCATTTTGTAACTAGTTTCAAAGCAGAAAGTGATTGGAAGCATAACATTCCCTATCAACAGGGTCCTTATGCTATGAAGTAGCAGCCCTAACTTTCTGTACAGAGTTTAATTTGTGTTTACTGCATAGTTGCAGCAGTTGTTGAACACACACAGGGACGTTGGCGATAAGGTGGTGTCTTTGGCAGATTAACAGCAGAGCAGTGTAAATTGTCCAACAATTCAATGTGTTTTTCTTCCTTCCCACAAATTGCTGGCATGATTCCACACTCACACTGATGTAACCTTTAGCTTGTTGTCATGTTGTCAGCAAATTCTAGGCCACAATGTTCCTGCCTGACAACCTCAAAATAGCATCAAATTTTTGTAAGACAATATTGCAAAAATACATTGGTGCAGATGCCAAGAGGGTGATAGATTAGTTTTTTTTCCATTCAAACTGATTGTATTCTATCTCACCTAGCAGAACGAGAACAAGCATTTGTCAGATTATAATCAGAGATGCAACTATTGATACAATTACAGGCAGGTTTTGCACTCTATTCAATGTTTTGCTGCATTGTGGAATGTGACCTTTTGGCAGGGTAAAATGCATTTTCAAGCATATATCATACCATTTTTAATTTCTGCTGCCACCAATAGAGTCAAAGTTAACCATGTACTTCCATGCTCTCAATCAGATCGAGAATCATCTGTCCAAACATGGCCACCAATTAGCAGGCAAGAACCACAGACAGTATGCTGGTTGCTTTATCAGAATCATAGAACCCCTACAGTACGGAAAGAGGCCATTCAGCCCATTGGGTCTGCATTGACTCTCCAAAGAGCATCTTACCCAGATCTGGTCCCCCAATATCCTCGTAACCTCACATTTTTACCATGGCTAAATCACCCAGCCTGCACATCTTTGGATTGTGGGAGGAAACTGGAGCACCTGGAGGAAACGCACACAGACACGGGGAGAATATGCATAATCCACACAGAGTCACCCAAGGCTGAAATTGAAAACCTGGGTTCCCGGTGCTGTGAGGAACAGTGCTAACCACTGAGCCAGCAGTAACAGGTATCCTTTACTGACCCCTGAAGCAGGTGTTTCTCCTTCTGTATAGGCCAAGAAATAGGCCAGATGCCTGCTAGAGATCTCCTCTCCAAAACTGGTTAGCCCTGCAGCAACAGTTGCCACCCCAGGGAAAGAAAATCTAGTCATAGCTAACTAAAATTTAGCCACAAGTGGAAGCCAGAGGAAGGTGGTAACCACATTCAGTCACTGTCCTGATCATCACCACTACCCACCATCAATCCCACCCATCATCTCCTAATGTCACCTTTTTTGAACCACCAATGCAAGATGCCAAAGTCTCTTCCTCCAAAGACTATCGGTTCTAAGTTATGATTGTCTACCTCCCCAATATACCCTACTATGATCTCTGTTTTCGCTTCCTCTCTGACCCTGAACTTCCTTCAATTTTCCCATGTGCCCAGTCCACTATGTCTACCACCAAGGACAATGTTAGCAGAAATGTGGGAGCACCACCATCTGCAACTTTTCCACATACCATGGTTCCACATAATAAATATATGATTGTTATCCCAAAAAAACTATGTAGTTGCTGCAAAACGGAACTAAAAAATCAAAGAGTCATGCCAGAAGCACACACCAGATTGGAGAGCATATGTGAGAAGAAAACTGACCTGGAATTCAGCCTGGAGGCACATTACGTGCAGGAAGATCCGAGGACAGGAAGTACATGAAACTGAGTAACTTGACTGTTCTTGGCTGTGGCACTCTTAAATTTTTTATTGATTTTCTGCCCTCAAGCAGCTTGATTAACAAGCTCGTAATCTGCTTGGTGAGAAAACCTACAGTACAAAGCCCCCAGCCAAGGGAATGAAAGTGGGGAGTGATTGAAGGGTCTCAATCACAGGATGTGGTATCACTCTGATTGGAGCAGTGTTTTACTGAATAGCCTGTTAGGCCTGGAGGACCCTGGCCCACAGGCAGTGCTGTAAGACACTCATTCCTTCCTGTCTCTTTTTAGCTACTGGATTTCCTATGGTTTGTGAAGGCCATTAAGCAACAACATACTTAATTGACCAAAGCACCTCTAAGTAGTTTGTTTGCCCAGCCTCTGTTAAAATGGAACATGTGCAGTTTCAGTACAACTTGGATTTACGATTCAGATTGGTTTTTGAATTTCAACTTCAGATCCAAACTCAACCCACCCTTTCTCAGGAGTCAAGGTCAAGGGGAGATGATGGCTAGTGGTATTATCTCTGGACTGTTAATCCAGAGGCCCATTTAATGTATTGGGGACTTGGATTCAAATAACGGCAGATGCTGGAATGTGAATTGACTAGAAATCTAGAATTAAGAGTCTGCTGATGACCATGAATCTATTGTCAATTGTTGGAAAAACTTATCTGGTTCACTAATATCCTTTAAGGAAGAAACTGCCATCCTTACCTGGTTTGGCCTACATGTGGTTCCAGACCCACAGCAATGTGATTGACTCTTAACTGTCCTCTGGGTAACTAGGGATGGGCAATAAATGCTGGCATAACCAGTGATGCACTCATCCTATGAATGAGTTAAAAAAAAATTCATCCTTATATTTCAGGATGTCAATCTTGCATCAGAATCAGCAAGTGCTTGAGATGTAACAATTTCTAAGTAACTACAGAGACAGGAAAAATAAGGGTTGGGGTGAAAAGGTTAAAAGCAATTTTTTCTGACAAGAGAGAGGCAGGAATGATTATTTGACAGAAGGAATTATGTTCAGAGTAACTATGAATACTAATAGTCAAGCAGATTAATAAATGGTGGTCCTAAAAGGGGTGAAAATGTCAATGACAGTATGAGAACTTGTCAAGAAAAAAAGGAACAGAGATAATGGGGTGAACTAATTCAACTCAATGTTGAATTTGGACAGACACAACGTGCCTAATTGAAAGATAAGTTACTGATCCTTGATCACCGTAGCAACAACGAGTTGTACTGAAATAGCACATTATACATAGTAAAATACTCCAAGATACTTCACAGAACTTGGGTCAGGCTCCAACAGGGTCAGCAGCAGTCATTGTGACCTCAGCCATTTCAACATGTTGTCACACAATGCAGGGAGAAATGCAACTACCTTCAAACTCTACTCAAGAAGAATCACTGTTCTCCACACATATTCTTAATGAACAATACAGACTTCATTCACCGTCTTACCTCTCATGTTCCTTCTCTGTCTTTCTTTTAAGACACTCCTTGAAACCTCCATCGTGGACCAAGTTTTTGGTCACCTGTCCTCCATCCCCAGTCTCAAATTACTTGACTGGTTCGCTGTGAAATTTTGTCTGATAGTATTCTGTCAAGCGCTTCAGTGAGTTTTATTCCTAAAAAGAGCAAAAGAATTGAAAAGAAGTGCTGCATCAATGCAAGCTGCTGCTGTGTTATTATCTAGGTGCTGAGGAAATTGCGATGTGGAGAGAATGATGTTTGTAAATAATGAAACACCCTCTTGACATTTCCTGCTTGCTAAAGTCACTGCCTGCGCATGGACACCTGCTAGTCTCGAAGAATAATGGACTTTAAAGGTCATTGCTCCTACAGGATGGATTTGGGAATGAAATTTGAGTGTCTGAATGAAGTGGAAATATTGGTCATATTTACCAGTGTCATTGAAAGGCAGAGGGAGCGATCAAGAAAAGGCAGGCTTTGGGCAGAGATTAAAATGGAAAGAGCATTGTTTCTTTCCTTAGATGACAATTTGGCTGCAGTTTGTTAATAGAAGCTTTAATGTTTAAGGTCTTATTCTGTTTAATACTCAATACTTGGTATACCTGTTTAATACCCTTTACTCAGTATATTTCTTCCACATCCCACACTGGGTATATCTGTTTAACACCCTATATACTCGCTGTATGTGATTAATGTCCTACATTCAGTATATTCTGTTCAATACCACAAGCAAGAAAATGGTAAGCTATAGAAGAAAATCCCAAACATATTCAAAGAACTTTATAAACTAGTTATAAGCTGGAGGAGTGGCATTTAAGAGCAGAACACCTGACACCTTTCTTTGAGATTTAAAGCAAAAGACTCAAGCTACAAGGCTTGCAATAATAATCCCAAACTGGGATTTCAGGTGTTTCATGTTTCACAGGTGTTTTTTTAATGTTAGAAAAGAATGCCAATTTGCAAATTCGAGCCAATAAAACATCTGCGGACAATTGATTACTTTATTCTGTACCTCACAAAGATTTGCCTGACTAACATTAGAAGCACCAACTGATCTGATTATCTGTATGTGCAGCTGTTTGTAGATCACTGTTAAATGAGATATTGAGCAGTTCTATCAAGACGGTCTCACTGCAGCACATCGTGAAACCTGCACTGACTTGGACGAATGTGGGAGGTTGGTGAAATGATTAAGAGTGGTATTTATGACAATAATGCTGGTATCACTTTCTGTGTCAAGTTGTCATCCCACAAACAGGAAAGTTTAAGTTTTCAAGAGAAACACAATGTTATGATAATCCTTCCAATACAACCTCAGGGGTATGGGTTCAAGGTCAAGCAGAGGTTACAATTTTGTTTCAGTCCTCTACAGTTACCAATAATTCTCTCAACAGTTATAATAAAAGCTCCTTATGACATTCATTACTCATAGGCTTTTCCCTCTCATGGTCTAATTCTTTAAAAATCTCAGATGGAGTGCATGAAGCAATGTATGAAATGACTAACAATGATTGCTTTCTTATGTTCTGCACTATTTCTTTACAAAACTACCTCTTACTGAGTCTACCCTCTGGAGAAACCAATACCTCAACAAATTCTGCTCTTTTCAAAGACTTGCCCCTTCCATTTCTTTGTATCGTCCACAGCCACCAGCATGAAATGTTTGTTCCTTAAAATACGGACTTTTTTGCTCTTTATTCCAAACTTTGGAATCTTCTCCTGTTGGTCCTCTGATTGAACTCATCTCTTCATTGAAACCTTTCCCTTTTGATTGTCTCTCCTATTAGGTCCTAGTGGGATACAACTGAAGATCATGAGAGAAGTGGGTGACGAATTTGTGGAGGCTCTAGATGCTTCAGAGTTTTATTGAGAATGGAGATGTATCAGAGGATTGGGAAAATAACATTGAATATCCATCTTCAAAAAGGAGCACTAATATATATTTTTAAAAATCTGGTCACTGGTTAGACCAGCATTGATTGTCCATCCCTAATTGCCCATGGGACAGTTAAAAGTCAATCACATTGCTGTAGTTTGGTAGTTGACTCTTAATAGTTGACTATTAAGCAGTTGACTCTTAATTGTCCTCTGGGCAATGAGGGATGGGCAATAAATGCAGACATGGCCAGAGGTGCCCACATTTCATGAGTGATGAAAAATAATGCTGGTCCAACCAGAGTGAATAAAAAGTAAATTTAAAACATTATGGATGGCAGGATAGGGATGTGTCACAGCTGCCACATGTTGAGGTCTTGCATGGCAATCTAATAGGATGGCATGGTGGCTCAGTGGTTAGCACTGCTGCCTCACAGCATCAGAGACCTGGGTTCAATTCCCATCTCAGGCAACTGTCTGCGTGAAGTTTGCATATTTTCCCCGTGTCTGCGTGGGTTTCCTCTGGTTTCCTCCCACAATCCAAAGATGGGCAGGTCAGGTGAATTGGCCATGCTAAATTGCCCATAGTGTTAGGTGCATTAATCAGAGGGAGATATAGGGTAGGGGTATGGATTTGGGTGGGTTATTCTTCGGAGGTTTGGTGTGGACTTGTTGGGCCAAAGGGCCTGATTCCACACTGTAGGGAATCAAATCAAGGGCACATTCATCTGTGATAAATATTTGTATTTCAAACAGCTTTGCCTTCAAGGTTATGAGTTGTGGACTGAACTACAGACATTGCAATGTGGGTAAGTTACCTCCATTCTTTGTATCAGGAATTTGTCTCACCTCGTAGGTAGGTTCTTCTGATTTGGTAATTGTTCAGGACAGAAGACTCTGACTGTGCGTGAGACAGATAAGGGACTGAGGGGCAGACGTGCAGTTGACGCAGGTGAGAGTTGGGACAGTGGGGTGAATATGTTAACTGACCGTGGTACTATAATACATGAGAGAAACAAAAAGGAATGCAGTGCTAGTAGGATTGAGAATAGTCAGAGGGATTGTTCTATGGAACAAAAAGGGTAGGTCCAGGTAGCTGTGGTTTCTGTCCACTGCCTGGATTTGAGTTATCTGCTCAGGGCTTGAATGGATCTTGCTATAAGAAAGGGGTAAAGTAGGTACCAATACCACAGACTGAGCAAAGTTCTGCATTGTCTATAGGTGAAATATTAGAGAGATGGATGCATTGATAAAGACTGGCATTGGAGAAGCTGGTTCATAGGATATAGACAGTACTGAGTAGAGTGGGATCAATTCTGTTGGGACAGTCTCCATTTGCACTATGCTACAGCCAGTGTACTCCTGGGCCACAAAACTGGGGAAATAGAAAATTAAACTAAATAGTTTGTAGGGCAGGAGAGGGGTGGAGGAGTTGATAAAGCTTGGGATGAAATGGTAAATTGAAGAGTCTTCAAGATAGGATGGAAAGGTATTAATATGGGAAATAATGAACAGACTGTGACAGGAAGGGATAGAGAGCACAAATCTAAGAATAAATATGTGGATAAGACATAAAGAACTGAAGGATAACACTCAAGAATTTGGATGGAACCATACAGAGGCCTGAACAATGGAGGTTGTGTGTGTTTTCACTGAGTACGGTACAAGATATCCCCCCTAATTAGAGATCCAAGTGACTAGGGAGAATGAGGAGTTGAAGGAGATTAGTATTATTAGTTATTGGAGAAATCAGTGAAATTAATTGATAAGTCGCTGGAACCTGACAGTTCACATTCCCCGAATGTTGAAGGGGTAGCTATAGGGACAATCAATGCACCAGTAATTATCTTCCAAAATTCCATAGATTCTGAAATGATTCCTGTTGATTGGAAACTTTAAATTTCATCCTATTATTTCAGAAAGGAACAAGGGAAAAAAAAACAAAGGACTACAGGCATGTCAGCCTTATATTACTGGTAGGGAAATTGCCACAATCTATCATAATGGAGACGATAAATGATTTCATTAGTCATAGTTATTATGAATTTGTGCATGGAAAATCATGTTTGTAAACCTTGGAGTTTTTTTGAAGATGTTACTAGCAAGCTGTATGACTCTATGATAGTAAAATCCATAAATGGGAGTCGGTAGATAAGGTCCCCCAAAGGAGGTTGGCTAGTAAATGCCCTGGGAATGCCTTGGCTAATGATTGGTTCATAGACAAAAAACAGAGCAGGAATAAATGGGTCACTCTCACGTTAGCAGACAGTGACAAATGGGGTACTGCAAGGACCAGTACTTGGACCAACAGCTGTTCACAATATATTTGGAGGTGGGACCACACATACTGCTTCATAATTTGCAAATGATGCAATGATGAGCAGGAATTCTCAATAGGATTTGAATAGGCCTAATGATTGGGCAAGTCCATGTCAGATGGAATATAATGTAGAAATCTGTAAAGTTATCCATTTTAGTAGGAAGAACGGGTGTGGGGAATAATTCTCTAATCCAGAGGACTATGGAATCTCAGTTATGGAATATATTTAAAGTAGACTAGAACTGCCCACAATACTCTAAATGTGGCCTAACTAAAGTTTTATCCAGCTGCAACTTAGCACACCGGCTTTTCTACTCATGCCCTAACCAACGAAGACAAATATGCTTTCTTTACCACCTTATCCACTTGTGTTGCCATTTTCAGTGAGCTAAGGACTTACACCCCAAGATCTTCCTATGCAGGTCATTCTGGTATAATGCCCATTTCAAATTACACAATTGGCTATAATGCAACTGATGAATTGTGGCCACTGTTTGGATAAACCGAGCTTTCTACTGAATGGGTATAGTGATTTTCTACAGCGATCTTGTACAGCAACTTTTGATCGCGGTTTTCCATAGCGTGATTTTCTGTAACGCAGGTTGCAGAGGAACGCAACTGCCGTGTTATAGCCAAACGACTTGTATATCAATGCTGCTAAGAGTCCTACCATATACTGTATACCTTCCTCTTGCATTTGACCACTGAAAATACATCACCTCACACTTGTCTGTATTTAACTCCATCTGCCATTTCTCCGCCCAGCTTTCCAATTGATCTCTATCCTGCTGCATCCTTTGACAACTTTCCGCATTATCTACAACTCCACCAGATTTCATGTTGAAGCAAACATTCTAGTCAGACCACCTAAATTTTCATCCAACTCATTGATGTAAATTATATAAATAATAGAGATCCCAGCAATGATACTAAATGGGGAAGCAGCCTCAATGGGCTGAATAGCCTGCTCCTTCTCCTTTTTTCTATAAGATGAAAATATTCTTGAATTTAAATACGATCCATTTTCTATCACATTGATTTAACAACTTTAAGATTAGAAATTAAACAATCTTCTAAAGGAGCAATAAAGCATTTTTGGTGATAAAAAGCACAAATTATTATGGCTATATTCTGAATGGCAGCTTTCAACCATTTAATTGGCCGTTTGTGCTGAATGAAAATTGCAATTGCTGCAAATATAGTAAACATTTGCTGAGGATGGCTCTATTGAAACAGTGCTCTCTGTACAAGTACAGGAATCACTTGGGAAGTTAGAGACCCCAACCTCAGGCAGAATATGCTTTGTGCGGTTTTAAATGATTCACCTCCAGTAGAAACTAAGGCAGGCAAAAACTATCAACTGCAGTGATGGTTGGGGTTTCTAACTTCCTAAGTGATTCCTGTACTTGTACAGAGAGCACTGTTTCAATAGAGCCATCCTCAGCAAATGTTTACTGTGTTTGTGCATCAAGTACATTGTATTACCACCCACCCTAACAATGATATTGATGACAGAGGAACCTCGATTATCCAAAGGACACAGGCGGGGAATATTTCGTTTGGTTAATTGAATTCCAGATAATCAAATGCCGGAAAACATAGTTTAGCCAAGCATTGGGACCTTGCAATCTTGTTCCAATAATCCGAAATTCGGATAATCGAATGCAGGATAATTGAAGTTTCTCTGTACCTTGTCAGCGATGAGGGATGTCAGTTCTGATAGTGGTATTATCACTGGACTATTAGGTAATTAGATATTTAGGTAATGTTCTGGAGACGTGGGCTCAAATTCTGTCACGGCAGATGGTGAAACTTGAATTCAGTAAAAGACTGGAATTAAGAGTCTGATGATGGCCTTGAATTCATTGTTGACTAGAGGGCTATGGACCAGGTGCTGGCAGGTGGGACTAGATTAGCTTAGAATATCTGGTCGGCATGGACGGGTTGGACCAAAGAGTCTGTTTCCGTGCTGTACGTCGCTATGACTCTATTAGTCTAAATTAGATATAGAAAAAAGTCCAGTTAGATTTCAGGTCAATTAACATCAGGGGCAGCGTTTTGGCTGTTGCCAATGAAATGATTCATAAGTGCGATTTATTTAATAAGGCACTTCGTGTCAGTAAAGAGCAAGACAATAATCATGACCTTCTCAAACTTCAACATTCTGTCTCTGATTGGTTAAAAGGCCATAGCCATTGGAGCCGATTTTCAGCTGATCAGCAGAAGGGTTCTGCAGATGCTGGAAACCCTGTGAGAAAAACATAGAAAATGTTGTAAATACTCGGTAATTTAAGCAGCATCACTCTAGAATCAACAGGTCATTTTGTTAAAGACTGGAATCTTCTGCTCGCTATGATTGTGAGCTTGGAGTTGTGATGGCAGTGAAATTTGAGTGTGGCACCACCCTGCCTAATTAAATGCCCAATCTCAGGATTACATTCACCAGGATTACATTCAAGACCAATGGTTGACCTACTCTCCATACTTTCAATTGAGGCTCTTGAATGTCCAGTTAAGGTTCACATAGGGTCTCAATCTGCCTTTTAAAAATATTTTATTTCTTCACAGGATGGCAGAATCAACCCAGCAACAACTGGACCTGTTGCCATGTGCTGGCTGCTTATCAGCTCAATGGAGACAGCAATCAAAGACTATTCTGACTGAGGGACTGGCCATCGGATAGGGCTGTGCTTGTTGGGAGCCTCTGTCATATTCTGAGTTCTTGATTCCTACCTCCCTGACCCTCTTCCCAAGACCCACATCTAGTAGCTACCTCCTTTCCCCAGCCCCAAGCCCTGGGTCCTTCACAATCCTGAGAGTCTGGGAATGTCTTCTTTTTAGTTGTTCTTAGCCTGTGCTGTCACTGACCAGACAAATATTAATTGTCCATCTCTGATTGGCGCAGAGAAAGTCTTAATGAGTTGCTTTCTTGACCTGCTGCATCCCTTGCCATGTAGGTCCACCCTGAGTGTGACGAGGGAGGGAATTCCGGGAACAGTGAAGGAATAGCGATATAGTTCCAGGTCAGGATGGTGTACAGGTTGGAGGGGCATTTGCAGGTCCAAGTGTTCCAATGCATCTGTTGCCCTTGTCCTCCTTAGGTGCAAGAGGTTACAGTTTGAAACATGTTGTTGAAGAAGTCTTGGTGAATTATTGTAGTATTTCTTGTGGCTAATGCATAGTGTTGCCACTGAGGGCTGGTGTTGGTGGGAGTGACTACTGAAAGTGGTGGATGCAGTGCCAATCAAACATCACTCGTCAGACAGCAACCATGCTCTCCTCCATGGCATTTTTGAGTGCCTCTGATTGGTCAACAGCATTCATTGGGTTAGGTTTCTGTCCCAGAGAGTCATTATCCTCTGCACTTATCTAATGGCAGGTTTTGTTTTTGGCAGAGGTGGTCTCTCTATGACTCTCCAGTCATCATATGAAGCCCCCATCACCTCAACAAGATTCTGGAAGATCAAAGGACATCGACATTATCTAACACCTGCTGAGTATGCTGACGTTTGTGCAAATGGGTAATAATTCTATGGTAAAGAATAGTTCAATAGAGGTGCAGAAAAAGTAGACTTCGAGAAATAATGGAACAATGTTAACATAATGGACTTTCTAGACTATTGGAAGAGATGGCAGCAGAGATAATAAATGAATTCACTTCTACAATGATGCCTGCAGATTGGAAAGTTGCAAATGTGACCCCCCTTGTTTAAGAAAGGAGGAGAGAGAGAAATCAGAGAACTGAATGATTGGAGAATGTTGATGTCCAAAGGGACTTAGGAGTTAGGACTTAGTCAAATAATATGTTAGCCTTCATAGCAAGAGGATTTGAGTACAGGAGCAAAGAGGCCTGGAGTAGTGTGTGCTGTTCTGATTCCCTTGCCTAAGGAAGGATATATTTATGATAGAGAGAGTGCAGTGAAGGTTCACCAGAATGATTCCTGAGAGATATACAGAGAGATTCTCTGGAATTCAGAGGAATGAGAGGTGATCTCATGGAAATTTACAAAGTTGAAGGGATAGACTGAGTAGCTGTGGAAAGGTTGATTTCCCTTCCTGCGTAATCTAGAACCAGCGACATGGGTCTCGGAATAAAAGTCGTATCATTTCGGACTTAGATGAGGAGGAATCTTTTCATTTGGACAGTGGTTAACCTTTGGAATTCTCTATCTCAAAGAGATGTCATTATTTTAGTTCAAGACAGAAGTTGATAGATTTCTATTCATTCATGAGATGATAGCACCATTGGCTGAAATGTATTGCCCATCCCTAATTACCCTTGAGCTGAGCAGCTTGTTAGACTCATTCAGGGGACAGTTAAGAGTCAACAATATTACTGTGGGTCTGGAGTCACAGGTAAGAACAGTTGATTTCTTTCCCAAAAAGATATTAATGAACCAGATTCAAATTTCATTATCAATGGTCATCAAGCCCATGTCCCAGAGCATTAGTCTGGCACACTTCTCTACTAGTTTAGTGACACTACAATTCCCCACCATAATCAATGCTTATGATATTAGTATGGGAGGAGATATTGTGATAGGTGATCAGCTATGATCATGAATTGGCAGAGCAGATCAAGAGTCTGATTGGACTTCTCCTTTGTTTCAATGTTTCATTTCAGTATAGTTATTTTATTCCTAAAAAAGCACATAAGGCACCATAAAATGTGAAATAATTTTGCATAATAAAAGTTTACAGTAATGTAATCCACAACAGATTCAAGAATTGAACAAGGAGACAAAGCTTATTAGGAGATGATTAGTACAATTGAATTGAATTGAACTAGCTTTATTGTCTCATGTAATCAAATGACTCATAGAGTCATAGAGTCATAGAGGTGTACAGCATGGAAACAGACCCTTCAGTCCAACCCATCCATGCCGACCAGATATCCCACCTGCCAGCACCCGGCCCATATCCTCTAAACACTTCCAATTGCCTCTTAAATGTTGCAATTGTACCAGCCTCCACCACTTCCTCTGGCAGCTCATTCCATACACATATCACCCTCTGCGTTAAAAAGTTGCCCCTTAGGTCTCTTTTGTATCTTTCCACTTCACCTTAAACCTATGCCCTCTAGTTCTGGACTCCCTGACCCCAGGGAAAAGACTTTGCCTGTTTACCATATCTATGCCCCTCATAACTTTGTAAACCTCGATAAGGTCACCCCTCAGCCTCCAACACTCCAGGGAAAACAGCCCCAGCCTATTTAGCCTCATCCTATAGCTCAAATCCTCCAACCCTGGCAATATCCTTGTCAATCTTTTCTGAACCCTTTCAAGTTTCACAACATTTTTCCGATATGAAGGAGACCAGAATTGCACACAATATTCCAACAGTGGCCTAACCAATGTCCTGTACAGCCGCAACATGACCTCCCAATTCCTGACCAATAAAGGAAAGCACACCAAACGCCGCCTTCACTATCCTATCTACCTGCAACTCCACTTTCAAGGAGCTATGAACCTGCCGTCCAAGATCTCTTTGTTCAGCAACACTCCCTAGGACCTTACCATTAAGTGTATAAGTCCTGTTAAGATTTGCTTTCCCAAAATGCAGCACCTCGCATTCATCTGAATTAAACTCCATCTGCCACTTCTCAGCCCATTGGCCTATCTGGTCAAGTTCCTGTTGTAATCGGAGGTAACCATCTTCGCTGTCCACTACACCGCCAATTTTGGTGTCATCTACAAACTTACTAACTGTACCTCTTATGCTCACATCCAAATCATTTATGTAAATGACAAAAAGTAGAGGACCCAGCACCGATCCTTGTGGCACTCCACTGGTCACAGGCCTCCAGTCTGAAAAACAACCCTCCACCACCACCCTCTGTCTTCTACCTTTGAGCCAGTTCTGTATCCAAATGGCTTGTTCTCCCTGTATTCCATGAGATCTAACCATGCTAATCAGTCTCCCATGGGGAATCTTGTCGAACGCCTTATTGCAGTCCAAATAGATCACATATACCACTCTGCCCTCATCAATCTTCTTTGTTACTTCCTCAAAAAATTCAATCAAGTTTATTAGACATGATTTCCCACAGACAAAGCCATATTGACTATCCCTAATCAGTTCCAAATACATGTACATCCTGTCCGTCAGGATTCCCTCCAACAACTTGCCCACCACTGACGTCAGGCTCAGTGGTCTGTAGTTCCCTGGCTTGTCCTTACCACCTTTCTTCAACAGTGACACCACGTTTGCCAATCTCCAGTCTTCCGGCACCTCACCTGTGACTATTGATGATACAAATATCTCAGCAAAAGGCCCAGCAATCACTTCTCTAGCTTCCCACAGAGTTCTAAGGTACACCTGATCAGGTCCTGGAGATTTATCCACTTTTACCCGTTTCAAATCATCCAGCACTTCCTCCTCTGAAATATGGACATTTTGCAAGATGTCACCATCTATTTCCCTACAGTCTATATCTTCCATATCCTTTTCCACAGTAAATACTGATGTAAAATTCTCATTTAGTATTTCCCCCATTTTCTGCGGCTCCACACAAAGGCTGCCTTGCTGATCTTTGAGGGCCCCTATTCTCTCCCTAGTTACCCTTTTGTCCTTAACGTATTTGTAAAAACCCTTTGGATTCTCCTTAATTCTATTTGCCAAAGCTATCTCATGTCCCC
>NC_057721.1:64010944-64029291 GCF_004010195.1 Chiloscyllium plagiosum | reverse complement strand
TTCTGTGATTGCTATGATATTCCAGTCCCATGTTCCTAACCATGCCCTGATTTCACCTGCCTTCCCTGTTAGGCCCTTGTATTGAAATAATTTATTAGTCCTTGTCCCTGCCTGCCCGACTGTTTGACTCTTTTCTGTTCTCAACTGGTACAGTCTCAGATTGATCTCTTTCCTCACTATCTCCCTGGGTCCCACCCCCCCACCTTACTAGTTTAAACCCTCCCGAGCAGCTCTAGCAAGTCTCCTTGCCAGTATATTAGTCCCCTTCCTATTTAGGTGCAATCTATCTTTCTTGTACAGGTCACTTCTACCCCAAAAGACATTCCAATGATCCAAACGTGTGAATCTTTCTCCCATACACCAGCTCCTCAGCCATGCATTCATCTGCTCTACCCTCCTATTCCTGCCCTCACTAGCTCGTAGCACCTGGAGTAATCCAGAGATTACGACTCTCAAGGATCTCCTTATTAAATTCCTGCCTAACTCTCTGTCATCACCCTTCAGAATCTCAACCTTCTCCCTTCCTCTGTCATTGGTTCCAATGTGGACAATGACCTCCTGCTGGCCCCTCTCCCCAGTGAGAACATTCGGCACCCTCTCTGAGACATTCTTGATCCTGGCACCAGGGAAGCAACTCACCATTCTGCTTTTTCGCTGCTGGCCACAGAAACGTCTGTCTGTACCTGCACAGAATCCCCAACTCAATTGTGAAATAATTTTGCATAATAAAAGTTTACAGTAATGTAATCCACAACATCCTTGATCCTGGCACCAGGGAAGCAACTCACCATTCTGCTTTTTCGCTGCTGGCCACAGAAACGTCTGTCTGTACCTGCACAGAATCCCCTAACACAATTGATCTCTTGGAACCCGATGTACCCCTCATTGCATTAGAACCAGTCTCCATACCAGAAACTTGGCTGTTCATGCTACATTCCCCTAAGAATCCATCACCCCCTACATTTTCTTAAACAGCAAACCTGTTTGAAATGGGTATATCCACAAAAGACTCCTGCTCTAGCTGCCTACCTCTCTTACCTTTCCTGGAGTTAACCCATCTATGTGACTGTATCAGAGACTTTCCCCCCTTCCTATAACTGCCATCCATCACATACTGTTGCTGTTGCAAATTCCTCATCACTTCTAACTGTCTCTCCAACCAATCCATTCGATCTGATAAGATTTGCAGCCAGCAGCATTTATGGCAGATATAATCCACAGTAACCCTTAAACTCTCTTTAAACTCCCACATCTGACAAGAAGTACATATCACTCTATTAAAGGCCATTTTTGCTCCTTCACAATCTACAGACCCAGAAAATAACACCATCTTATTCCTCTACAAACACTGCCCCCAGTTAAATTAATAGCTATGGCTTATATTTTAAGTTTAATCAAGAGACATATCTCCAAAAACATATAATCAAGAAAGAACCCACTCTACTCACTTAAGCAGATTCTCTGTAGGCCACACTTAAAACACTGATTAACTTATCTGATTCTATGCTGTGAACTTCACCCAAACAGGTTCCTCCAAGATCAGTTCTGAATTTCAATGCACTCCGATGTCCAGTGGTACACAAATTCAAACAGCAAAGGCAGTAACTGTGCAGGTTCTCTCTCTCTCTCCTGCAATGATCTCACCACGTGCTTCCTTTGTCTGGTCTTCTCCCTTTTAAAACTGCTGTTGTTTTGACTTTTTTTTTCCAAAGTTCCAAAACAATGCAACAGCATATGAAACGTACAGTGAAAAGTTTATAAGTCACCACCTACAGCACCATTTTAGGTACAAAGGTACCTTAGTACAACTCCTTGCTTATAAGACAATGCTTCTAGACAATGGAAGGTGTTAAACCAGATTTTACTTGTTAAGAATATGTCATTCTGGTTTCTCATTTAAGGTACCTTATCAAATTATGGTCTTACTTTATTTGTGATACTTTTTGTTTTGCTGCTGTTTTGGGACAAATATAGTTTAAGTTACTCCTCCTTTCTCCATCCTACCCTTTCTCATTAGGAATACTGGTGGTATTCCTACTCCAGTAGGAATCCCTGGTGCTGTACATTTCCCAGTATCTCGCCAAAAACTTATTATTCTTCAAATTTGAATCGAGTGAGCTTTACTAAATTTCTCTTTTAATGTACGGACGAGGGGTTTGGGCGCAGAGGGGAGCATGTGGACATTGCGAAGTTTGAATATGTAGCACACACAGGGGTCAGACCACGTCAAGGCCCCCCCCCTCTATGCTGGTCTGCTCCAGAGAATCTGTGGAGACAGACTGTGATGTTTGACTTTTTAACTTTACTGCTTGTTTTTCTGACCTATGGTTATACCGTGTAGAGCTGTAATATAACTTATTTTTCTTCGTTTCTTTATTCTACAAGCAAGGAGTTGTACCAAAGTAGCACTGTAGGTGGCGACTTACAAACTTTTCACTGTACTCATTTGAGTACATGTGATAATAAAGCTAATTCAATTCAATTCAATTCAACGTGTACTCACAAAATCAAAATGACCTATTTTTCTCTCCTAAGAGCATCAAAGCCAATGTTGGCACCTCTGGGTTAGAACAGTCAGTTACTGCTGCCCCAATTGAATTTATGTAACTGTGCATAGATCAGAATTCAAACATAAGCTGTTTACTGGCCTTTATGCCTTGACATACATATACTAGCGGAACCAGTTCAGTATATTTAACGTTATTTAAATATTGCTCGGTTGTAATAAAACCTAAACATTAAACATTCTAGTAAAGGTAAAAGTCAATACTTGAAATCAAATCTTAGCATCTTTTAAATCCAGGTGATTGTTGTTCACATATTTGTAAACTAAATATATAGAGCTAATTAATAAGTAGGCCGCATGAAACACAAAATCTGGTGGGGTTATGTATTGGAAAACTAAGAGGAAGAGTTGAACTAGGTGACAGTTGACAGGGAGATAAGCACTAGGATGGTGCCTGGCATTGACTGCCAACCTATTTATTATGACTAACTGCTGAAGTTACCATACAGGTGTTGGGTCATCTTATATCATTTGCTAACTAATGTTTCATACATTACTTAAATTTCCTTCCTCTCTATTAACAATTCCAGTTTCCTTGTAAAATATTTCTCAAAGTCTATGAATCCTCCTTTCTGATTTCTTCCATTTTAATGGCATTATTACAAAGATTCTTCAAGAAAAAGGCTGACACATTTGTCTTACTTTTCTCTTGCAACTCAAGCCATGACCACAGCTTCAAATTGAAATTTGGTCCATTAAATTTTATTACCTTGAAATCTATATGATCCTGCTTCTCCTAAACTCCAATACAATTAATTGGTGGACTTGACAATATCTTTGTAAGTTCCTTAAAGTAATGTAACCCCGTACTGTGGAATTCCTTCTGTGTCTCTGCTTTCCCAATGATGCATCTGTTCTCCTTGGGAATATGTTCTTACTGACCCCCATCACCATGTAGGTCAATCCTACTTACCATTCTATTATCCCATTGCCCTAACATCAAGACTCTCCACATTTACAGAAACCCCTGTTAATTCAAATTGCTCAGACTTGAAATTATGACCTAATTTATACTCAACTGTGTCGTTTCTTTTATGGATGACCGATTCAGTGGTTATTTTGACAATGAAATTTATCACTAGAACTCTGTTCTTGAACGCTAGTGAACGGTTTTGCCAGTGTCTTGAGCATCTCAAAAGACTTTAACAAGTGCATGTTTGTAAATGCTTGATGGAATCTTACACTGTAGAGTCTATGTCCAGTGCTGGAGGAAGAAGTGGGAGTTATCTCTGCTCAGGGGTGGGTTGGCTTTTCTCTCACAGGTCTTCTTTTATTAAATGTGCACGTGTAAGGAGGATGAACCTTATGGGTCAGGCAGACAGGAAGTTCATCCCCCTGACATGATCTGGCTGGGTTCACAGTTCTGGTCCCACAATGGAAGGGTACTCAGCCAGAAGGATTCGTGAGCCTCACCTCTTGGAAATGTCTCAGGTAAGACATTTGGTGGCCCCGGTCTTCAGTGATACCTCATTGCAGCTTTTGGGAAAGGCAGTGGGTCCTGTTCTCCAGGATTGATTGATTGATCATCATGTGTACAAAGGTGCCAGTGAAAAGCCTTGTTTAAAAGCAATAAAAGCAGATTGTAGGAAATAAGGATATACAGATTAAAAGGACTTAGGCATCCAGGTTACATTGCACAGGGTATGTGCTAGGTGAGATCAGTCATAGTCATAGAGTCATAGAGATGTACAGCACAGAAACATCTGTACATCTGTGCTGTACATCTCTAACTCGTCCTTCGCAAGGTCAGCAATATTTGAGGAGAGAGAGTCCATTCATTAGTTAAATAATGGACAGGAAGAAGCTGGTCCTCAGCCTGCTTGTGAGTGTGGTCAGGCATCTGTATTCATCTGCCTGACAGAACGGGTTCAAGGAGATCATTACCAGGATGCGATGGGCCTTTGATGATGTTGACAGAGGGTGTCAGGGGGAGGGAGAGTCCCAGACTTGACGGTGTCGCGTGGAGGAGAGTCCGGGACCAGAGGCTATCGTGGGGAGGAGAGTCCCAGACCAGAGGGTATCGTGGGGAGGAGAGTCCCGGACCAGAGGGTATCGCGGGGAGGAGAATCCCAGAACAGAGGGTATCGTGGGGAGGAGAGTCCCGGACCAGAAGGTGTCGCGGGGAGGTGAGTCCCGGACCAGAGGGTATCGCGAGGAGGAGGGCCCCAGATCAGAGAGTAAAATGGGGAGGAGAGTCCCAGACCAGAGGGTATCGTGGGGAGGAGAGTCCCAGACCAGAGGGTATCGCGAGGAGGAGAGTCCCAGATCAGAGGGTATCGTGGGGAGGTCTAGGGCCAGTGGGTATCGTGGGGAGGAGAGTCCCAGACCAGAGGGTATCGTGGGGAAGAGAGTCCAGGGCCAGTGGGTATTGTGGGGAGGAGAGTCGCAGACCAGAGGGTATCGTGGGGAGGAGAGTCCCAGACCAGAGGGTATCATGGGGAGGAGAGTCCCAGACCAGAGGGTATCGTGGGGAAGAGAGTCCAGGGACAGTGGGTATCGTGGGAAGGAGAGTCGCAGACCAGAGGGTATCATGGGGAGGAGAGTCCCAGACCAGAAGGTATCGTGGGGAGGAGAGTCCCAGACCAGTGGGTATCGTGGGGAGGAGAGTCCCGGACCAGAGGGTATCGTAGGGAGAAGAGTCCCAGACCAGAGGGTATCGCGGGGAGGAGGATCCTGGACCAGAGAGTATCGCAGGGAGGAGAATCCCGGACCAGAGGGTATCGTGGGGAGGAAAGTCCCAGAACAAAGGGTATCATGGGGAGGAGCGTCCCAGACCAGAGGGAATCATTAGGAGGAGAAGCCCAGACCAGAGGGTATCATGGGGAGGAGAATCCCGGACCAGAGGGTATCGCGGGGAGGAGACTCCCGGACCAGAGGGTATCGTGGAGAGGAGAATCCCAGATCAGACGGTATCGTGGGGAGGAGAATCCCGGACCAGAGGGTATCGCGGGGAGGAGAGTCCCGGACCAGAGGGTATCATGGGGAGGATAATCCCGGACCAGAGGGTATCGCGGGGAGGAGAATCCCGGACCAGACGGTATCATGGGGAGAATTCCGGACCAGAGGGTATCATGGGGAGGAGAATCCTAGACCAGAGGGTATCGCGGGGAGGAGAGTCCCGGACCAGAGGGTATCATGGGGAGGAGAATCCTGGACCAGAGGGTATCATGGGGAGGAGAATCCCGGACCAGAGGGTATCGTGGGGAGGAGAATCCCGGACCAGAGGGTATCGTGGGGAGGAGAATCCTGGACCAGAGGGTATCGCGGGGAGGAGAGTCCCGGACCAGAGGGTATCATGGGGAGGAGAATCCCGGACCAGAGGGTATCGCGGGGAGGAGAGTCCCGGACCAGAGGGTTTCGTGGGGAGGAGAATCCCAGATCAGACGGTATCATGGGGAGGAGAGTCCAGGGGCAGTGGGTATCGTGGGGAGGAGAATCCCGGACCAGAGAGTATCGCAGGGAGGAGAAACCCGGACCAGATGGTATCGTGGGGAGGAGAATCCTGGACCAGAGGGTATCGCGGGGAGGAGAATCCTGGACCAGAGAGTATCGCAGGGAGGAGAATCCCGGACCAGAGGGTATCGTGGAGAGGAGAGTACCAGACCAGAGAGTATCATGGGGAGGGGAATCCCGGACCAGAGGGTATCATGGGGAGGAGAATCCCGGACCAGAGGGTATCGCGGGGAGGAGAGTCCCGGACCAGAGGGTATCATGGGGAAGAGAATCCTGGACCAGAGGGTATCGCGGGGTGGAGAATCCCGGACCAGAGTGTATCGTGGGGAGGAGAATCCCGGACCAGAGTGTATCGTGGGGAGGAGAATCCCGGACCAGAGGGTATCGCCCGGAGGAGAGTCCGCGTCCAATGGGTATCGTGGGGAGGAAAGTCCCAGAACAGAGGGTATCACGGGGAGGAGAGTTCCAGACCAGAGGATATCGCGGGGAGGAGAATCCCGGACCAGAGGGTATCGTGGGGAGGAGAGTCCCAGACCAGAGGGTATCGCGGGGAGGAGAGTCCCGGACCAGAGGGTATCATGGGGAGAATCCCGGACCAGAGTGTATCATGGGGAGGAGAATCCCGGACCAGAGTGTATCATGGGGAGGAGAATCCCGGACCAGAGGGTATCGCGGGGAGGAGAGTCCCGGACCAGAGGGTATCATGGGGAAGAGAATCCTGGACCAGAGGGTATCGCGGGGAGGAGAATCCCTGACCAGAGTGAGTCCCAGACCAGAGGGTATCGTGGGGAGGAGAATACCGGACCAGAGGGTATCGCGGGGAGGAGAATACCGGACCAGAGGGTATCGTGGGGAAGAGAATCCCAGACCAGAGGGTATCGTGGGGAGGAAAGTCCCAGAACAGAGAGTATCATGGGGAGGAGCGTCCCAGACCAGAGGGCATTGTGGGGAGGAGAATCCCAGACCAGAGGGTATCGTGGGGAGAAGAGTCCCAGACCAGAGGGTATCGTGGGGAGGAAAGTCCCAGAACAAAGGGTATCATGGGGAGGAACGTCCCAGACCAGAGGGTATCGTGGGGAGAAGAGTCCCAGACCAGAGGGTATCGTGGGGAGGAGAGTCCCAGACCAGAGGGTATTGTGGTGAGGAGAATCCCGGACCAGATGGTATCATGGGGAGGAGAATCCCGGACTAGAGGGTATCGTGGGGAGGAGAGTCCCAGACCAGAGGGTATCACGGGGCAGAGAATCCCAGACCAGAGGGTATCACGGGGAGGAGAATCCCGGACCAGAGGGTATCGTGGGGAGGAGAGTCCCAGACCAGAGGGTATCGTGGGGAGGAGAGTCGCAGACCAGAGGGTATCGTGGGGAGGAGAGTCCCAGAAGAGAGGGTATCGCGGGGAGGAGAATACCGGACCAGAGGGTATCGTGGGGAGGAGAATCCCAGACCAGAGGGTATCGTGGAGAAGAAAGTCCCAGAACAGAGGGTATCATGGGGAGAAGCGTCCCAGACCAGAGGGTATCGTGGGGAAGAGAATCCCAGACCAGAGGGTATCATGGGGAGGAGTGTCCCAGACCAGAGGGTATCGTGGGGAAGAGAATCCCAGACCAGAGGGTATCGCGGGGAGGAGAATCCCAGACCAGAGGGTATCACGGGGAGGGGAGCCCCAGACCAGAGGGTATCGTGGGGAGGAAAGTCCCAGAACAGAGAGTATCATGGGGAGGAGCGTCCCAGACCAGAGGGCATCGTGGGGAGGAGAGTTAAGGGCCAATGGGTATCATGGGGAGGAGAGTCCCAGACCAGAGGGTATCAAGGGGAGGAGAGACCCAGACCAGAGGGTATCGCGGGGTCGGATCCCCAGACAAGAGGGAATCGCGGGGAGGAGAGTCTCCGACCAGAGGGTATCGCCTGGAGGTTTGAGTCCGGGTCCAGAGGATATCATGGAGACGAGAGACCTAGACCAGAGGGTATCGTGGGGAGGAAAGTCCCAGACCAGAGGGTATCGTGGGGAGGAAAGTCCCAGACCAGAGGGTATCGTGGTGAGGAGAGTCCCCGACCAGAGGGTATCGTGGGGAGGAGAGTCCAGGGCCGGTGGGTATCGTGGGGAGAAGAGTCCCAGACCAGAGGGTATCGTGGTGAGGAGAGTCCCAGACCAGAGGGTATTGTGGTGAGGAGAATCCCGGACCAGAGAGTATCATGGGGAGGAGAATCCCTGACTAGAGGGTATCGTGGGGAGGAGAGTCCCAGACCAGAGGGTATCGCGGGGCGGAGAATCCCAGACCAGTGGGTATCAAGGGGAGGGGAGCCCCAGACCAGAGGGTATCGTGGGGAGGAGAATCCCAGACCAGAGGGTATCACGGGGAGGGAAGCCCCAGACCAGTAGGTATCATGGGGAGAATCCCGTACCAGTGTGAATCGTGGGGAGAATCCCGGACCAGTGGGTATCGTGGGGAGGAGAATCCCGGACCAGAGGGTATCGTGGGGTGGAGAATCCTGGACCAGAGGGTATCATGGGGAGGAGAGTCCCGAACCAGAGGGTATCCTGGGGTGGCAAATCCTGGACCAGAGGGTATCGTGGGGAGGAGAGTCCCAGAACAGTGGGCATCGTGGGGAGTAGAGTCCCGGACCAGAGGGAATCCTGGAGTGGAGAATCCTGGACCAGAGGGTATCGTGGGGAGGAGAGTCCCAGAACAGAGGGCACCATGGGGTGGAGAATCCCGGGCCAGAGGGCACCATGGGGTGGAGAATCCCGGGCCAGAGGGTATCGTGGGGAGTAGAGTCCTAGACCAGAGGGTATCGCAGGGAGGAGAATCACGGACAGAAGGGTATCGTGGGGAGGAGAATCCCAGACCAGAGGGTATCGCGGGGATGAGAGTCCCAGACCAGAAGATATCACGGGGAGGGGAGTCCCAGACCAGAGGGTATCGTGGGGAGGGGAGTCCCAGACCAGAGGGTGACGCAGGGAGGAGAGTCCCAGACCAGAGGATATCACGGGGAGGGGAGTCCCGGACCGGAGGCTATCGCGGGGAGGGAAGCCCCAGACCAGAGGGTATCGTGGGGAGGAGAGTCCCAGACCAGAGGGTATTGTGGTGAGGAGAATCCTGGACCAGAGGGTATCTTGGGGAGGAGAATCCCGGACTAGAGGGTATCATGGGGAGGAGAGTCCCAGACCAGAGGGTATCGTGGGGAGGAGAATCCCAGACCCGAGGGTATCACGGGGAGGGAAGCCCCAGACCAGTAGGTATCGTGGGGAGAATCCCGGACCAGTGGGAATCGTGGGGAGAATCCCGGACCAGTGAGTATCGTGGGGAGGAGAATCCCGGACCAGAGGGTATCGTGGGATGGAGAATCCTGGACCAGAGGGTATCATGGGGAGGAGAGTCCCGAACCAGAGGGTATCCTGGGATGGAGAATCCAGGACCAGAGGGTATCGTGGGGAGGAGAGTCCCAGAACAGAGGGCATCGTTGGGTGGAGAATCCCGGGCCAGAGGGTATCATGGGGAGGAGAGTCCCAGAACAGTGGGCATCGTAGGGAGTAGAGTCCCGGACCAGTGGGAATCCTGGAGTGGAGAATCCTGGACCAGAGGGTATCGCGGGGATGAGAGTCCCAGACCAGAAGGTATCACGGGGAGGAGAGTCCCAGACCAGAGGGTATGATGGGGAGGGGAGTCCCGGACCGGAGGATATCACGGGGAGGGGAGTCCCGGACCGGAGGATATCGCGGGGAGGGAAGCCCCAGACCAGAGGGTATCGTGGGGAGGAGAGTCCCTGACCAGAGGGTATTGTGGGGAGGAGAGTCCCTGACCAGAGGGTATTGTGGGGAGGAGAGTCCCTGACCAGAGGGTATTACAGGGACGGGGAGTCCCACAGCAGAGGGTATCATGGGAAGGAGAGTCCCAGACCAGAGGGTATCGTGGGGAGGGGAGTCCCAGACCAGAGGGTGACGCGGGGTGGAGAGTCCCTGACCAGAGGGTATTGTGGGGAGGGGAGTCCCAGACCAGAGGGTATCGTGGGGAGGGAAGCCCCAGACCAGAGGGTATCGTGGGGAGGAGAGTCCCAGACCAGAGTGTACCGTGGGGAAGAGAGTTCCTGACCAGAGGGTATTGTGGGGAGGAGAGTCCCAGACCAGAGGGTATTACAGGGACGGGGAGTCCCACAGCAGAGGGTATCGTGGGAGGAGAGTCCCAGACCAGACGGTATCGTGGGGAGGGGAGTCCCAGACCAGAGGGTGACGCGGGGTGGAGAGTCCCAGACCAGAGGATATCACGGGGAGGGGAGTCCCGGACCAGAGGGTATCGTGGGGAGGGCAGTCCCGGACCAGCATGTGTCATGGGGAGGAGAATCCCAGACCAGCGGGTATCACAGGGAGGAAAGTCCCAGACCAGAGGGTGTCGCACAAGTGGCTGCTGCGTAAGATAAGAATGCATGGCGTTACAGATAGAGTATTAGCATGGAAAACGGGTTTGCTGACTAACAGGAATCAAAGAGTAGTGATAAATGAGTGCTATACTGGCTGGAAATCAGTGACTAGTGGTGTGTCTCAGGGATAAGTTTTGGGATGCAATTATTAACAATTTATATCGATGCTTTTGTGTTGGGGACAATGTGTAGTGTGTCAAAGTTTGCAGATGACACTAAGATGAGTGGTTGAGCAAAGTGTGCAGAGGACTGTGAAGCTTTGCAGAGGAACACAGATACTTTGAGTGAGTGAGTGGGCAAAGGTCTGGCAGATGGAATACAATGTTAATAAATGTGAGGTCATCTATTTTGGTAGAAATAACAGCAAAACAGATAATTACTTGAGTGGTAAAAAGTTGCAGCATGCTGCTGTGCAGAGGGACCTGGGTGTCCTTGTGCATGAATCACAGAGGGTTGGTCTGATGGTACAATATATAATTAGGAAGGTAAATGGAATTTTGTCCTTCATTGCGAAAGGGATTGAGTTTAAAAGTCGAGAGGTTATGTTGCAGCTGTGTGGGGGCTGATGAAGCCACACCTGGAGTACTGTGTGCAGTTTTGATCTCCTTACTTGAGAGAATTTACTGGCATTGGAGGGGGTGCAGAGGTTCACTGGGTTGATTCTGGAGTTGAGGGGCTTGGCTTATGAGGAGAAACTGAGTAGACTGGGATTATAATCAAAAGAATGAGGGGGGACCTTATAGAAATATATAAAATTATGAAGGGAATAGATAAGATAGACGTAGAGAGAATGTTTCCAGTGGCAGGTGAAACTAGGACAAGAGGGCATAGCCTCAAGATTAGAGGGAGCAGTTATGGAACTGAACTGAGAAGGAACTTCTTCACCCAGAGGGTTGTTAATCGATGGAATTACTTGCCCAGGGAAGTAGTTGATGCTACTTCAAGAAACGCTTTTAAAGCGAAGGTACATTGTTTTGAAAAATTAAGGAATTAAGGGATACTATAGAGGGAAGGTAAGTGGAACACCCTCCACTTGAAGATTAGCCATGATTTTATTGAATGGTGGAGGAGACTCGAAGGGCCAGATGGCCTACTCCTGCTCCTCATTGTTATGTTCTAAGTCCCGGACCAGAGGCTGTCAGGGGATGCGAGTCTTGGATGGGGTTATTGCTGGGACGTTGTTTAGATTAAATTAAATTAAATTCCCTATAGTGTGGAAACAGGCCCTATGGCCCAACAAAGCCTCACCGATCCTCCAAAGAGTAACCAACCCAGACCCATTCTCCTACATTTACCCCTGACTAATGCATCTAATACTATGGACAATTTAGCATGGCCAATTCACCTAACCTGCACACCTTTGGATTGTGGGAGGAAACCGGAGCACGTGGAAGAAACCCGCACAGACACGGGGAGTATGTGTAAACTCCACACTGACAGTCGCCCGAGGTAGGAATTGAACCTGGGTCCATAGTGCTATGAGGCAGCAGTGCTAACTACTGAGCCACCGTGCCGCGGTTGTTGTGGTGAGTTTGTTGCTGGGAGGTTGTTCCATGGAGGTTGTTGCCGGGAAGTTGTTGCCAGTCGGTTGTCGCTGGGAGGGTGTTCCGGGTGGTTGTTACCGAGTGGTTGTTCCGGAGAGATTGTTGCTGGGTGGTGATTGCTGGGGGTTTGTTGCCAGGAGGTTGTTGCTGGGAGGGTGTACTGGGAGGTTGTTGCTGGGAGGGTGTTCCAGGTGGTTGTTGCCAAGTGGTTGTTCCAGAGAGGTTATTGCCGGGTAGTGGTTGCCATGAGGTCGTTGCCTGGCGATGGTTGCCTGGAGGTTGTTGCCGGGAGGTTGTTGCTGGGAGGTTTCTGCTGAGAGGTTGATTTCGAGAGTTTGTCAGGAGATTGTTGCCAGGTGGTTGTTGCCGGGAGATTGTTGCCAGGGTGTTATTGCTGAGCGGTTGATGTCAAGAGTTTGTTGTCGGGAGGTTGTTGCCAGGTGGGTGTTGGGGGAGGTTGTTCCAGGGAGTTTGTTGTCGGGTGATTGTTGCCAGGAGGTTGTTGCCGGGATTTTATTGTCGAGAGTTTGTTGTCAGGAGGTTGTTACTGGGAGGTTGTTGGGGGCAGATTGTTGCCCTGAGGTTGTTGCCTGGCGTTTATTACCGGGAGGTTGTTGCCAAGAGTTTGTTGCCGGGAGGTTGTTGCCGGGAGGTTGTTGCCAAGAGTTTGTTGCCGGGAGGTTGTTGCCAGGAGGTTGTTGCCGGGAGGTTGTTGCCAAGAGTTTGTTGCTGGGAGGTTGTTGCCGAGAGGTTGTTGCTGGGAGGTTGTTGCTGGGAAGTTGTTACCAAGAGTTTGTTGCCGGGAGGTTGTTGCTGGGAAGTTGTTACCAAGAGTTTGTTGCTGGGAGGTTGTTGCTAGGAGGTTGTTGCTAGGAGGTTGTTGTCGGGAGGTTGTTGCCAAGAGGTTGTTGCCGGGAGGTTGTTGCTGAGAGTTTGATGTCGGGAGGTTGTTGCCGGGAGGTTGTTGCCGGGAGGTTGTTGCTGGGAGGTTGTTGCTGGGAGGTTGTTACCAAGAGTTTGTTGCCGGGAGGATGTTGCCAGGTGGCTGTAGCTGGGTGATTGTTGCCAGGAGGATGTTGCCGGGAGGTTGTTGCTGGGAGGTTGTTGCCGGGAGGTTGTTGCAGAGAGTTTGTTGCCCGGAGTTTGTTGCTAGGAGGTTGTTGCCGGGAGGTTGTTGCCAAGAGTTTGTTGCTGGGAGGTTGTTGCCGAGAGGTTGTTGCTGGGAAGTTGTTACCAAGAGTTTGTTGCAAGGAGGTTGTAGCTGGGTGATTGTTGCAGTGTGGTTGTCTGGGGAAGGTTATTCGGGGGAGGTTTTTAGCTGGCTGGTTGTTGCCGGGAGGTTTTTGGGGGGAGGTTTTTCCGGGGTGGTTGTTGCCGGGTGATTGTTAGGAGGAGGTTGTTCCGGAGTGGTTGATGCCGGGAGGTTTTTGAGGGGAGCTTGTTCCGGGGTGGTTGTTGCCAGGAGGTTGTTGCCAGAAGGTTTTTGCTTGGGGGTTGTTGCGGGGTGGTAAGTTCAGGACCACAGGCTGTTGACTGGAGGTGAGGCCTTGAATTTGGAATCCTGGTGCGGTCTTGAGGCTTGATCCTGGAACTGTGGTAGAAGGACTGTAAATTGAATACCTTTTTTTGTTACTTTTCCTTTATATTTCCTATGCTGGACTTTTTAGTTATTACTGTTTCTATTTTGCACCAAATACTTAGGTATGAGTACCTTGGTATCTTGTACCGAAGAAGGTGTTGTAAGTGGCAATATTGTAAACTTTTCACTGTACTCATTCAAGTGCACATGACAATAAAGTTTATTCAACTCGATTCAATTTAATACATCACTCAAACTAACCACAGCCGTTCACAGGCATGTCAGACCAGATGATCATGAGCAAATCTTCACAACAGCTGGAATATTTGAAAAGAATGTGTGACAGTCACCTCATACTGTCAACATCCTACCGGGTGCAGGACACTACACTTGGTACTGAGTGACTTGCAGCATGCTCATCAAATGCTTCTGCACAATTGGTTCATGCGCAAATGTTCGCTTTATCTATCATTCAGTTAGGAATGCCCATAACAGCAGGATGTGCTTCCAGACCAGCAGAGAGGAGGGGCATCTCATTTTCACAACCTCACCCTGTTTGAGGAGGGGGTTTTTGAGTCCAGTGAGAGACTGTATGCAATTTCCCGGCCCACATCACCACCAACACCTTCTCCTTCCTCATCAGTGGCCACAGCTCGGACCTCCATCTCTCCCTCTCCAAAGACATTGCTGGGTGTGAGTTATATCCCTCAGCTTCTAGTCCCTCTCGAAACTGGTGGGACTGATGTGGAGGCTGGCAGTAGGACTAGGACTGGTTTTACGACTTTATTGAGTGTTGAGATGAAGAATCATGACATAACATTTGGGAAAGTAAGTTCCAAATTCAGGAAAGTTGGATTTGATTTTCAGTTCTGTGATGATCTGGGCTGTTTTGTTTTATTGGTCAGAAGGTCGACCTAAACAGACAGCGAAAAACATCATCGCTAGGAACTTGCATCATTTTAGGTAACTGGCTACCAACACCAATCCCCACCCCATGTTCCCCCTCTGCCCACCCCCAATGAACAAGCTAATTACTAATATATTTGCTGATTCGAGTTTTGCAACCTAGAGAAAGAGAGACCATTGCCAGAAATAGGTTCTTTCAAATCGACAAGGCCCATAACAGTAGAAGTGCTATTCATGATAGTCTCAAAATAGTCAACTCTAGACAAGGGAGAGGTTCGACATTCTGTAGAAGAAAACTCCAGAAACAGAAGACTATGAAAATAGCAAAGGACAAAACATAGAGTCATAAAGGTCTACAGCTTGGGATTAGGCCCATGCTGCCCAGTTTTCATAATTAAACTAATCCCATTTGCCTGCGTTTAATCATATCCCTCCTTACCTATCCTATCCATGTGGAGAAATTAAGGTCTGCAGATGCTGGAGATTAGAGCTGAAAATGTGTTGCTGGAAAAGTGCAGCAGGTCAGGCAGCATCCAGGGAACAGGAGAATCAACGTTTTGGGCATAAGCCCTTCTTCAGGAATGAGGAAAGTTTGTCCAGCAGGCCAACACGACGGTTGGAGGAAGATGAGGCACTCTTCCTCCAACCGTTGTGTTGTTGTGGTCTGGCAATGTAGCCAAAACAACACGACGGTTGGAGGAAGAGCGCCTCATCTTCCGCCTAGGAACCCTCCAACCACAAGGGATGAACTTTGATTTCTCCAGTTTCCTCGTTTCCCCTCCCCCCACCTTGTCTCAGTCAAATCCATCGAACTCAGCACCACCTTCCTAACCTGCAATCTTCTTCCTGACCTCTCCGCCCCCACCCCAGTCTGACCTATCACCCTCACCTTGACCTCTTTCCACCTATCGCATTTCCAACGCCCCTCCCCCAAGTCCCTCCTCCCTTCCTTTTATCTTTGCCTGCTGGACACACTTTCCTCATTCCTGAAGAAGGGTTTATGCCCGAAACGTCGATTCTCCTGTTCCCTGGATGCTGCCTGACCTGCTGTGCTTTTCCAGCAACACATTTTCAGCTATCCCATCCATGTACCTATCTAAACATTTGTTAAATGAATAAATTCTACTTGCACCCACGAATACTTCTGGCAGCCCATTCCAGACACTCACCTCCTCCATATAAAAAAAATTGCTCCTCTGGACCCTTTTGTATCTCTCCATTCTCACCTTAAACATATGCCCTTCAGTTTTAGATTCCCCGACCATGCGGAAAAGCTGTTGGCTATCGACCTTATCTATGACTCTCATGATTGTTTAACTGTTGAGAACATAAGCAAATGGAAAACAGTGCAATAGTAATAGTGAAATGATTGTTTAAAAAGCTCTTGTTCCTTCCTGAGGCTGAGAGTGGGATGAGAGTGGGAAATGGCATTGCAATGGGTTGACACTGAGTCCCCCAGAAGCAAACTCAATGATATGAACCGAGTAAAAAAACAAGTTTAATACATATCTCACTCTGTAAATCTATAATTTTAAGGCAATTTTACAGAGTTGTGGGTAATTGCTTCACTTAAAAAAATCTCTTCCAAAGTCATAGAGTCATACTGCAGAGACTTCGGTCCAACCAATGCATGCCGACCATGTTTCAAAACTAAACTAGTCCCACCTGCCTGAGCTAGGTCCATATCCCTGCAAACCTTTCCTATTGATGAACTTATCCAATTGTCCTTTAAACATTGTAACTGTACCTGCATCCACCACTTCCTTTGGCCATTCAATCCACACATGAATCACTTTCTGTGTAATAAAGTTGCCCCCATACCCTTTTTAAATCTTTCTCCCCTCATCTTAAAATTCCACCCCCTAGTTTTGAACTCCCCCAACCTCGGGAATGGCCCCTTGTCATTAACATTATCTATGCCCCTCATGAACCTCTATAAGGTCACCTGTCAACCTTCTATGCTCCAGTGAAAAAAGTCCCAGTCGTTCCAGTCTATTTTTATATCTCATACTTTCCATTCCCAACAATATCCTGGTTAATCTTTTCGGAACATTCTCCATTTCAATAAAATCCTTCCTCTATCATGTGAGTTTACCCTTCACTGTTTTAACAAAAGAATTTGTACTTGCAGTACTTACTGGATGCTTTTTACAGGTCAGAAAGTTTCCTTTGCAATCTGGAATAAAGGGTGTATATATGCCAGTAGACATTGTATGGAGCAGCACTGACCTTTAACTATCCACCTTTTCAAAACTGTATGGTCAAAAAAGGCAGTTGCTTTCAGTACGACAGGAGTTCAAGCCTCTTGAAGGGGGAGAAATAGTTAACATTGAGACAAAAGCTTGTTATGTAAATAGTCAACTGCCTATGACTCATTCCAGAAGTGGACCGTCATTAACACGTTCTGTCCAATGGGTGTGGCTTGTAATTCTATTGTGTAAGGATCTTAAAAATGATTGTGGCTATGGTAGATTCTAATGCAATAGTTAACATTCCAGACCAATCACAAAGTACCTGGATCTTGATTGGCTGACTGACATTTTGACTTCTGAAACATTTTTGGATGGCTATTGCTAAGTCCAGTCACATTATTATAGCAACCATCTTTGCAAGACTGTTATTTTTTTTAATAGCCACTAAATATATGGAGTGAGATAATGTATCAAAAATTGTTATTAACTCCACTTGCTCCACCAGCTGCACTTTTCACTCTTGATCGTAAGTGAAAATTGATGTAAAAGTCTGTTCCCTGCTGCAAATATTTCATGAAAAAGGTGTATACAATATTGCAAAGAGATTGTCTGGGGGAAATGCAACTGAAATTAAGCATCATGGAACATAAAGCTATAAGGCAGCAAACACACTTACAAGCAGCCTCAGAACTTTATTGTCAGAGCAGTATTAGAACAATAAATAATGTTCAGTCACAGAGGGATGTACACAATATGTGTGACAATATCATGTGCCTCTGCTCATTCCAATGTGAATACATTGCGTTTACGCTAAAGGCAAACGTATAAACCAGTTGGCATTGCTTTGTCTTCATGTAGCCGCTTTAACAAAACCAACATTGCACACCCTGCCTCCCAAATTTCAGATTAGACCGAGTTGAGAAACAAACATTCTTTTGATTCCAACTATGACTGGAATGTTTTCTATTGCTCCCAGCAATATATCAAAATGATAAAACAGGCAGGATTAGAAACGTTAATAGCAAACTGATAGGCTTTAAATAAAGAGGATAAGAATATTCAAGTCGTCATTACACAATTGTTACGTTTGATGTGTCATTCGTGGCAGCTAAAAATAAATATTCAAATCATTAAAGCATTGTCTTTTTCCTGCTGGGATTTTAAAAGTTCTTTAGAATCCACGACTATTTGTGTTCCACCATCTGGACGGCAACTGGCAAGACAGATGATCCAAACATGATGCAATCCAGCTATAGTTTCTGTACCATTAAATGCTCTAACAAACGGGGGCTTTGCATCAGCAGATCACTGACCTGTTGAGGAAACTGAAACTTATCCCACCTCCCTGAACCCCCGACAAGCCTTGCCTCACTATCTTCTAGTCAAGCATTCACTATCGAATAGCTGAAAATGTGTTGCTGGAAAAGCGCAGCAGGTCAGGCAGCATCCAAGGAGCAGGAGAATCGACGTTTCGGGCATAAGCCCTTCCTCAGGAATGAGGAAAGTGTGTCCAGCAGGCTAAGATAAAAGGTAGAGAGGAGGGACTTGGGGGAGGGGCGTTGGAAATGCGATAAGTGGAAGGAGGTCAAGGTGAGGGTGATAGGCCAGAGTGGGGTGGGGGTGGAGAGGTCAGGAAGAAGATTGCAGGTTAGGAAGGCGGTGCTGAGTTCGAGGGATTTGACTGAGACAAG
>NC_057721.1:63951453-64008957 GCF_004010195.1 Chiloscyllium plagiosum | reverse complement strand
CGCCTCATCTTCCGCCTAGGAATCCTCCAACCACAAGGGATGAACTCGGGTTTCACCAGTTTCCTCATTTCCCCTCCCCCCACCTTGTCTCAGTCAAATCCATCGAATTCAGCACCGCCTTCCTAACCTGCAATCTTCTTCCCGACCTCTCCGCCCCCACCCCCGTCTGACCTATCACCCTCACCTTGACCTCTTTCCACCTATCACATTTCCAACACCCCTCCCCCAAGTCCCTCCTCCCTACCTTTTATCTTAGCCTGCTGGACACACTTTCCTCATTCCTGAGGAAGGGCTTATGCCCGAAACGTCGATTCTCCTGTTCCTTGGATGTTGCCTGACCTGCTGCGCTTTTCCAGCAACACATTTTCAGCTCTGATCTCCAGCATCTGCAGTCCTCACTTTCACCTCGAAGATTCACTGTCTAATACCCAGGAACCTCTTACTGCCTACATTTTTGCCTCCTCCCACACTATAGATAATTTAAAAAAAACTATTTGAGGATTGATAAGGTTTGGGTTGTTTCTCTAGAAAAGGCAAGTTTGAAAGGGGGTGGTGTGGTGACTCAGTGGTTAGCACTGCTGCCTCACAGTGCCTGGGACCCAGGTTCAAGTCCAGCCTTGGGTGACTGTCTACATGGAGTTTACATATTCTCCTCTAGGTGCTCTGGTTTCCTCCCACAGTCCAAAGATGTGCAGGTTAGGTAAGTTGGCTATGCTAAATTGCCCATAGTGTTTAGGGACTTATAGGTTAGGGGTAAGTATATAGGATAGTATGGGTCTGGGTGGGCTACTCTTTGGAGGGTCATTGTGGACTTGTTGGGCCAAAAAACCTGTCCCCACACCGTAGGGATTCTATTTTCTCTAAAAAGGGTTTGAGAGGGTAAACGCAGAAAAGATGTTTCATATTGAGGGTGAGACTAGAAGTCGACCATAAATATATGTTAATGACTTATAAATCTAATAGGTAGTTCTACTTTCATAAAACTAGAGTGCGTGGTTAAATGTGGAACAAATAGTTGAGGGAAATAAGTATGTAAAGAGAAGCAAGTTCAGCATAAAAGGGAGAAAGGAATAGAAGGAAACGAGATTGATTTGGATGTAGAGGGATGGAGAGAGGCTTGTATAGAGTATAATTCATGAGATGGACCTATCAAACTAAATGCACTGTTTCTGTGGTGTAATTAATTTGGCAGTTTTTTTCAGCTTCTTACAGCTTTAGGATGGTTTGTACCCACTTGTAGAGTCGTAGAGATGTACAGCATGGAAACTTCAGTCCAACTCGTCCATGCTGACCAGATCTCCCAACCTAATCTAGTCCCACCTACCAGCACCCGGCCCATATCCCTCCAAACCCTTCCTATTCATATACCCATCCAGATGTCTTTTAAATGTTGCAATTGTACCAGCCTCCACCACGTCCTCTGGCAGCTTATTCCATACATGCGCCAAACTCTGCATGAAAAAGTTGCCCCTTAGGTCCCTTTTATATCTTTCCCCTCTCACCTCAAACTGATGCCCTCTAGTTCTAGACTCCCCCAACACAGGGGAATGACTTTGCCTGTTTATTATATGCATGGCCCTCATGATTTTATAAACCTTCATAAGGTCACCTCTCAGCCTTTGATGCACTAGGGAAAATAGTCCCAGCCTATTCCACCTCTCCCTATAGCTCAAATCTACCAACCCTGGCAACATCCTTGTAACTCTTTTCTGAACCCTTTCAAGTTTCACAACATTTTTCCGATAGGAATGAGATCAGAATTGCACGCAATATTCCAAAACTGTCCTAACCAACATCCTGTACAGCCGCAACATGACCTCCCAACTCCTATATCCAACGCTCTGACCAATAAAGGAAAGCAAACACCTTCTTCACTATCTTATATGCCTGTGACTCCGCTTTCAAGGAGCTATGAACCTGCACTCCAAGGTCTCTTTGTTCAGCAACACTCCCGAGGACTTTACCATTAAGTGTGTAAGTCCTACTAATATTTGCTTTCCCAAAGTGCAGCATCTTGCAGATATCTAAATTAAACTCCATCTGCCACTTCTCAGCCCATTGGCCCGTCTGATCAAGATCCCAATGTAATCTGAGTTATCCTTCTTCGCTGTCCACTACACCTCCAATTTTGGTGTCATCTGCAAACTTACTAACTGTACCTCCTACGTTCATATCCAAATCATTTATATAAATGATGAAAAGTAATAGTCCCAGCACCGAGCCTTGTGGCACTCCACTGGTCACAGGCCTCCAGTCTGAAAAGTCTTACATGAGTCATAACAGACACACACACATACACATACACACAAACCCACATATACGTTTGTGGGGTGAATTTTTACTTGCAGAGTTACATTGTACTTTGCTCAAAAACTACATGAACCCATGTATGACTCTGTTAACTCATTTTTTAGATTAGAATCAGTCTAAACATTATTGCACAGACAATAGAACACAGGGGCTAACACCTTCAACATCTTATCTGGCTGATACCAATTGTTACAGTTAACCTGAGAATGTAACTTTAAAAAAAGGTTTTGTGACTTACATATGAAAGAAGTGAAACTAACATGGTCATTCTAACAGATGAGAGACTTAACAAACAATCAAGGTATTTTTCAATGTATAATTTCAGTTACGTCACACTGTAAACTTTTGCTATAAATTCTGTGTCTTACAGTTGTGTGCTCCACAATCACCTGATGAAGGAGCAGCACTCCGAAAGCTAGTGCTTCCAATTTGTGTGATTTTTCACTTATTTCACCTGAAAATCAGTATCTCCAACAGTACAACACTTGTTCAGGACAGCAGAGGAGTGTCAGCCTGGATTATTTACTCTCATCTCTACAGCTGAATTGGAACCAACAAATTTAGAGTCAAAACTGAATATGAAAGAGGAGATTAACACATAACACTAGGAGGTGACATAACGAGACAAAGAAGTCTCATACAATGGAATTGAATTGAATTTATTGTCACATGTACGGAGGCACAGTGAAAAGCTTTGTCTTGCGAGCAATACAGGCAGATCACATAGTTAAGTCGCAAAGATAGTAAATAATAAGTAAACAGCAGCAAAAACCAAAACACAGGCAAATATTGAGAGTTTGTGAGTCCATTCAGTATTCTAACAACAGTAGGGTAGAAACTGTTTCGAAACTGGCTGGTGCGTGTGTTCAGGCTTCTGTACCTTCTCCCCGATGGTA
Source organism: Chiloscyllium plagiosum (assembly GCF_004010195.1). NCBI lineage: Eukaryota > Metazoa > Chordata > Chondrichthyes > Orectolobiformes > Hemiscylliidae > Chiloscyllium > Chiloscyllium plagiosum. The sequence goes on along the minus strand of NC_057721.1, from coordinate 64,005,751 downwards.
GAGGTTGTAGAAAAACATTGCCAGGGTAGGACGGATCTTTAAGCATGCTGGCGGCCTTTCCTTGACAGCGGGCCTGGTAGGTGGGAGGTTGGCCTTTGTGATTGTCTGGGCCGAGTTCACCACTCTCTGTAACCGTCTCCGATCTTGAATGGTACAGTTGCCATACCAGGTAGTGATACATCCAAACAAAATGCTCTCGATGGCGCACCTATAAAAGTTGGCAAGGGTATTCGCTGTTTGCCAAATTTCCTCAACTGCCTGAGGAAGAAGAGACGTTGTTGGGCCTTTGTAACCAATGAAAGGGAAAATGTTACAAGGCAATAATCCTCAGTAAAATACCATTAATTCTCTCCAGATCATTCTGAAATTGGAATCTATTTTGGCTCAATGGTCTAGCTTTTGACTTTTGTACCAAAGAGCTGTTAGCAGCTGGAACTCATTCAGCCTCATTTAAAATTCCAAAGGGCCAAACAGAAGGAACTTGGACACATGAGAGGTTCACATCCCTTTCCATTGTCTTTATAACTCATCGGAGGTGCCTATCTTTAATGCCAATCGAGGTCCCATTTACACAATAGTAACATGGTCTCTATTTTTAAAGGATCCTATCAGTAGAAATAGGCAGACACATTGGACAACTGGCAAACAGCTCCTTTCAGACTCAAACTGCCTGATATTAATGGGCAGATGGCTATCAATCTTTGTCTCTGTAACTACCCATTTAACATATGTAACTGAGAAAATTATATTTTTGTGTGGCATCATGAAGAGTTTAATGAATCGTATTAGATATAAACACTTTAGGACCCCTATTGCCTGAGTACTGAACTAGTCCAGGGCCTGTCCTGAACCCACTAGAGTACAGACTTAAGACTTGCTTCTTTTTGTCACGCTCAAAATGAGAAGCCAGCAAAGAAGCAGGAAAACATTGTCGCCTCATTAGCAGAAGAGCTGTAACCACATCCATGGCAGGCTATCCCACTCCAACCCTTCGGACTGGCCCTGGGATATCAGGGACAATGCCAATAGGGTGGAAAACAGGAGCCATGAGTCTTCATTCTATTTGCTGTGCTCATTACCAAAGGGAAAAGTAGTCCCTAAACACTCAAGCAAAGAAAACTCCTTCCCAACATGTAAAATGATGAAGAATGATTCTGTTAGTAAATACTTTGATATTTTCCAATGTATTTAAATATGCTCACTTCTGAGTAAATAATTCATCATCAATTTCTATTGCTGATTTCATAGAATCATTGTCTAAAAGTTTTCCTTTTGAAGTATGTACCTAATTTCCAACTTAAGATAACGATTGAATCTTCTTCCATCAGGTTTCAAGTGACTTCCAGATCATAACATTTAAGGAAACATTCTCTTAATTCCCCCCTGGATCTTTTGCCAGCTATCATCAATCTGTCTTCTGGATATCTACCTTCTAGACAGTAGAAAGGGTTCTGCTTATTTACTATATCAGAACACTTTGTAATTTTGAACACTTTGATCTCACTATCTTCACTGCTTTAAGGTAAACAATCCCAGTTTCTCGAACCTCTGTTACCATTCTGATAAATCTCCACTGCACCCTCCCCAACTTCAAGGGCTTGAAGCAAAGTACCCAGAACAGAAAATCGAACACCAGCAAAGCCTAATCAGTGATCTATTTATTAATTCATGGACAATTGGCTTGTCGATTCTAAGTAGTTACAAACTGCAGAAGCCACCAGACAGAGGAGCTCTAGGATGAAGCTCACAGCTGATCATTAGATTACAAAATGGGGGAATTGCATTTCTGAAAGAAATTTCTTGTAATACATTAAACCAGACTTATCATCTATCCAAGAAGTCTGATCGGATAGTCTCCTGGTATCTAAAACTGAAGTTACCATGAGAAGACATGTTTCATTCCCAGTAAGTTAAATACAATAACAAAAGGTATCGAGCACTTTCCTGCACTTTATCTTTTTGTTTCAAACCTCCAGTACCTATAACATTTTTGTGAACTCACCACCTTGCTCTTATTGCAGTTCTGTGTCTTGCCTGCTGCAGTGTCCCACTGAAGCCCAGTGCAAGCTGGAGGAACAGCTCCTCATCTTCCACTCAGGCACTCCATAGACTTCTATACTCTTAGTTCAAACCATGAACTCTGGCCTCCATTTTGATCACTCCCTTCACAAAGTGCCAGCTAGAATCTTGTTCTTGTTTCAAACTTGACATTTATTCTGTTATTAATATTTGCCCTGGACCAGTCCCTTGATTCTTTACCAGGACCACTACCTTAGCCTTTTGTTCCAAGACATCTTTGTCAGGTCTCTCCACCCATTAATCTATGCCTGACATTCTCTTTTGTTCCACTTGATCCTCCTTTCTCTCAACAGCATACTACAGTTCTAGTTCTACTTAATTCCAAAGAAGTGTCATTTCAGACTCAAAACATTAACTTTGTTTCTCTCTCCATAGATGCTGCCAGACCTGCTGACTTTGTCCAGCACTTTCTGATTTTATTTCAGATCTCCAAAATAATTTGTTTTTATTACACAAGGCCTGACTCATGGGCAGAGTTACAACTCTGGAACAAGAGCATATTCACTGAAGTAGTTCTTAGAACTGAGCAGGGCAGAAATAGTCGGTAAAATCCTAGAATACAACAGGGACTTTCCTCTTGCTGGGCAGAATGAGGAAGCAAGAAATCACCCTGGAGGAGGAAGTTAAGACATTCGGTTACTGCAAAAGAAGTAAGTTGGAAACAATAAGGTATGGAGAATCAAAGAATAAGTTTGATTTTGGCCAGTAGTGTGAAAATGTCAGTATTGATTCTACCAACCTTCATACATCTTTCTTGATTTTCATTTCATTCCACAAAGTAGTAAGAGCTAAAATGAGAGTAGATTAGAGTGGTGCTGGAAAAGCACAGCAGGTCAGGCAGCATCCGCGGAGCACCACTCTAACCTAAACTCTGGTTTCCAGCATCTGCAGTCCTCACTTTTGCCTAAAATGAGACTAGTCTAGTTATACGCTGAGATGTAATAAGTTTGAATGCATTGTCTGAAAATATATTAGATTCAACTGGATTCAGAAGGAGTTGGATAAATACTTGAAATCTCTAGAGCTAGTGGGAAAGGGCAAAGAAATGAGACCAAGCTCTCTCAAAAGCTTGGTAGAGGCAAGGGCCTTCTTCCATGGCTCATTGTCGGACTTGAATGACAGCGGTTCAATCCACTTCTCATGTTACACTATCAGTTAAAATCAAAATTATATCACAAATTATTCTCACTGAGAACATACTCACTGAGAAGTGAGGTATAGAAACAATATAAACTTCTCAATGGTTGATATAAAGACAGCCAAATGTAACCATATTCAACTGTAGAATTTATGTATGCCAGTTCTCAAACCAGGGTTCAAATATAATTCAGACGAATTCCCCATCCCGAAGCCATCAAAACACTCAGACAACCAATAGGAGAATCACCCCCCAGCCATCAGTAGAATCAGTAAGGAGTTGCTCCTCCAATCACAGGCTGTATCTCTCCCAGCTTGCTGCTGATGGGTTAGCTATTGAACGTTCCACCAACAAACATGGAAGGGAGCTGCTGGGCCACAAAGGATGGCCTCAGATTTAATGGGTGGCTTTCAAATGGAGATTTGACAATTCTGAGAAGGTAGAAAGAAAAGATTTAGATTTCTGAGAAAAGGTAGAGGAGCTGGACTAGCTGAGCAACTCTTGTTGAAAACTGACAAAGGACACAATGAGTCAAAGACCTCTTTCTGTGCTGTAACAATTCAGTGACTCTATACTGTTGCTGGTTAATTGCACCAGGGGACACTGTGCTGCATACTACTGGGGAATTGTAACTTGCCTGCCATCAAACACTTGACATTCAGAGATAAGATGGATGAACTGGAGTGTGGAACAATGTGCTGAGTGAAAAGCTTTCTTGTTTGGATAGAGTGCAGTACAGTATCATGCAGAGAAATTGTTACAAGAGGCCTATGAAATTGCAAAAAACATTTTTTACAAACACAGAATTAAATGATTAAAAATCACACAACACCAGGTTATAGTCCAACAGGTTTCATTGGAAGCCAAATCAGAATTAAATGGAATTGCACAATGAAGGTTTTTCCAACCTTTAATTTGAAATAAAAACAGAGAAAGTGCTGGAGATTTCCAGTAGGTCTGGCAGGCTCTATGGAGAAAGAAGCAAACTTAACATTTTGAGTTCTAAATTACTTTTTTAGAATTTAATTTAAATTAATATGTTTTATAACTGCCCAGGACCAGCAACTTGGGAAAATAAGAAAATGAAAAGATTTGTTATATTGAATCTATTTAATAGAATATTGTATAAATTAATATTTCTTTGAAAAGATTAAATAATTAAATCTTTTGTAAGAGGCTGGGTCTTGAGGGACAAGTAACATAATGGTTTCACTTCCTTGGTTATGTCTTTATGTGTCTCAGTGTTTAATTTTGTTAGATAAAAATTCCTGTAAAGCATCTTGGAAAGTCCTACTTTGTTAATGGTACTGTATAAATACAAGTTGCTGTTACTGCTCCAACGAGTTTTTAAAATATTCTTTTTAGTGTGTGGGCATTGCTTGTGAGGTCAGTTAAGTAGCTGTTGCTCCCAATTTAAGGGCAGTCAGCTGGTTCTCTGTGCTGCCAGCCCAGACAGCAGCTTTGACATTGCCACCAAGAGAGATGGACAATACTGAGGCTGCAGGGAGAAAGGGAGGACACCTCCAAATTCAGGCACCCTCAAAGAGCAGGTGGATAAGCATTTTTGCTATCTCGGGGTACCCCCCGAAGGGAAGAGTACCTCCGACATTGGTGTCTCTGCTACAGGGTCATTTCTTGCAGAGATACTCTCCTGTATCAGAGAGTATAGAGTCTGTGCTCACAGGTCGCCCTCTCAGAGCTTGTGAAAAAGAATATTTTTAAGGCATAGAATTCCCATCTACCTTAATAGCAATCCACGTAACATTATTCCATTCAGAAATGTCTTTGTGGAAGTTGCCAATTTTGGCTATTGAAATCACTCAACAATGAGAATCATGTAAATACAACAGAGCAGAAGCCCAGGAAGCTGTGAGTCTATAGTTGCCATTTTCAGATGGACATTGTGATATGAAGCTGAAAGATAAATGAACCTTTGCTCATTGGCCAATTAAACCCAAATATGGGAAGAAAGCTGATATGGAAGCGTGTTCTTGCAATAAACAAAATAAGCTTCAGGATTTCCAAACTTTGTTCCTTCAGCATGTGGGCATACCTTTTGGCTTTAATGGAATATATAGCTAAATCACTCATCTGATTACATCAAACTGGTTTGAAATTGTTTTATGTCAATGCAGACGTTATTGAATAAAAGGCCCTTATTATTTCAGAAAATTCAATACATTTGTTGCTTACTCTTCCTGAATTAATCCACCAGGTTTCATATACTATAGATTTCAATGGTTTCAGTAATGGTAAAATTGTCCCCAAAAAACTTTTTTTAAAAAGCTTGTAAAGCTATTCTGTTGTTAGTTTAGGCTTGTTTTTTAGCAACTCATCTCTGTTTCAGTTCCCACATGAAAATAGAACACAGTGACTGCAGGAGAACTCTATTTTGGATCATATTTTGGATAAATTGAGGCTCTTCTGCTCTCTGAGATGCATGGTAGTATTTTGAACAAATGCAGAGTTCTTCTTTATATCCTGGTCAATATTTGATGCCTGATGGATTCTTAACATAGTCATCTGGGTGAAAGATGCAACAGGTCAATTTTCTGCTGCCATCTTCCTTTTAGATTTGGGATCTAAAGGGTCTAGAGTGGTAGAGCAAAACCTCTAGTTAATCTAACAAAAAATGGCTCTTGTTTTAAACAAGATATAACTTACTGCATGATAGCAACTAGGTACAAGCTATTTTTGTATGATAGACATTGTTACCAAGACAAATGAGGAGATCATGATGTTACATCTTAACTGAGGTCCAAAGCTGTTCACCCACCCAAGTCCAAATGGTCGTCCAATTGGGCAGTGCTTAATGTACTCCTCAGCATTAACAAGAGCATAACACCTTACACAACAAGATGTATCCCTCAGCTAATGTATCATTAAACAGATTATGTTCATTATCTTGTTGTGGCTCATAAGACCTTCCTGTGTGCAAATTGGCTGACATTTCTCCAACATTACAACAATGACTACACCTGTAAAATTGGCTGTAAAATATTTGGGATGGCCTCATAATATACAAATGTCTTTAATTTAAAAGGCTTTAGAAAATAAACCTGATGTTACATTATTTATTGAACCTTGTACATTAAAGTAAAGCTACAGAAAGTCCTTCAAAATTTCTCTTGTCCGTGTGAGAGCATGGACAATGATGCAGAAGATAATGGAAAGTGAGATGGATGGACTAGTCATTGATTTTCTAACGGATGAAATAGAATGAGCTATGTGACAGCAATTCTACTGTCAGCATATATATTGCTTAATAGATCATGTGAGATAATGTGAGATTGCATAACAACTCCATTCACAAGAGATGATTGTGTTGAGCATGGAAAAGCTCACCACAGATTGAGCATTTACAATGTCAGGTGAAACAGGAGAGCTCAGGCCCCTAATTAAATGTAACTTCCTTAAAAATTAGAACTTTGAACTTTCCACAACATTCTCCAATGCCCACCTTACAACAATATTATCCATTTTGTGATCAAGTAAGTAACCTTGCAGTGCCTTTCAAATACCTAAACAGTTATTAAGGTGTGCAGATTATAATTAAAACTGTACACAACACCATTGCTTCATGTCTGTGCGAATACATCATCCATTAATTATGAATGAAGTATTCCAACCATGATCTCATTCCTAAATGCTCATGAATAATACAAAAAATCTTAGATTTCAAACTCCCACGTAAAATAAAGTTACTGATCAGTATTGTTTCTGCCTTCTTTGAATTCTATGCAATCTGTGCTGGGAAATTTAGAAAAAGGACAGTTAAATATAATTAAGAACTAGTTGTGTTGTTTCCTGGCATGTTCCTCATCAATTCTTGCTGGTGTTTGCTTTAAGCTTCTCTTATCCATTTCCTGCAGTGTTCCTCTCAGCTTGAGCATGGGCACAGGGTGGTGATTGGAAATATCAAGAGCTAAGTTCAACTTACAATTAAGAAAATGACTTTGCAATGTGAAGAAATTTTAAATTTACAAAAGCTGGATAGTTCAAAATGCCAGAGATGTTAACATTGGTAAGGACAGGAACAATTTGGATATCAAAGCTTAATAAATTAATATTTTAAATCTGTTGTTGGATATGGGTCTGAAAGGATTAATACTGATTAATATGCCAATTAGGTGGGGTGACACAGTGGCTTAGTGGTTAGCACTGCTGCCTCAAGCACCAGGTTCGATTCCAGTCTCGGGTGACTGTCTGTGTGGAGTTTGCACATTCTCCCTGTATCTGTGCGGGTTTCCTCCGGGTGCTCTGGTTTCCTCCCACAATCCAAAGATGTGCAGGTTAGGTAAATTGGCCATGCTAAATTGTCCATAGTGTTAGGTGCATTAGTCAGAGGGAAATGGGTTTGGGTGAGTTACTCTTTGGAGGGTCGGTATGGACTTGTTGGACAGAAGGGCCTGTTTCCACACTGTAGAGGATCTAATCTACAAAAAAATGTATTAATAGGGAGGCAACGGCCTAGTGGTATTATTGCTGGACTGCTAATCCAGAGACCCAGGTCATATTCTGGGAACCTGGGTTTGAACCCTGCCGCAGCAGATGGTGAAATTTGAATTCAACAAAAATCTGGAAGTAAGAGTCTAATGATGACCATGAATCTATTGTTGATTGTTGGAAAAACCCACCAGGTTCACTAATGGCCTTAAGGGAAGGAAACTGCTATCCTTACCTGGTCTGGCCTACATGTGACTCCAGACCCACAGCAATGTGGTTGACTCTTAACTGCCCTCTGGGCAATTAGGGATGGGTAATAAATTCTGGTCTGGCCAGCGATGTCCTCATCCCATGAATGAACAAAACAAAGTATCTGCTCATTCTATTGACAGGAGAAACTAACTTGGGTTCTTAAAGGAGTCAGAGCAGAGATCAGGTCTCACGAGTAATGTAATGTAAGTTGTTGCAGAGATGCAATAAACAATATTTTGTATATTACAAGAGATCCTTCTTAGTTAGACCAGAAGGCAACTACCCTCATCTACAGTAGATCACTAAGGTCCTGGAGAAATTCCCGGAAGACATTGATGGCAGCACATATAACAATTGTGATGGAATCTATCATTTTGCTGTGGGGAAAATCACCAGTCTCGGAGTCAGAGTCGGGGTTCAATGACAGAGTTTATTGTACAAGGAAATACCAGACCTCTGAGGAGAGAAAGAAACCAACAGCACAGACGTCAGCTGTGAGTCTTGATTCTCGAGAAATTCTTATATATCTTGTGATACAGTAGGTCAGTGATGAGATTATTGTCTTTGTATATGGTTTGTTTATAATAATCATTACAGAATCATTGATAGTTTTGATACAGTCGTTGTCAGTTTCAGGATAGACAATGTCAGTTTCAATGCTCTCACGAAATTCCATTGCTGTAGTAATGAGCGCTAATTGCTCTTCCTGAGAAGGACGATTACTGCAGCCCTGGCCATTAACATTTCGTATCGAGTCTGTATCAAACCATTAGCATTTCTATAAGAGGTGCTGGCTTGACCCAGACACTTTGGCGAGCAGTGTTTGTTACTCATATGTATTCTCTCCCCACCCACCTTAAACTAATCAAATGCATTGTGCTGATATTCAGGTGGCCACAGGCAGAGTCTGTATCTGCTCTGCTGTTTCTCTCCATGTTGTGATCTTATGTGTCAAGTTGGCCAACTGATGGCTGGTGTCACCCTGCCCTGTGCCATCTTCCTCTTCAGTTTCAAAACTCATTTTTTGATAGATAGACTGTAAATCCAAAGCAAAACCAGAAACTGAGAAAAGAAACTAGCCCTCCCAGTTTCAAAGGAAATTGAAGTAAAAAACCGAAACTTATGAGGAGACTTAATCTGGTAGAAAACATATAAAGCAACACAGGGTATTCAGAGCTCAGTGGAAGTTGATGAGTCCAGTGGTGCAGTACAGTCAAGCCATAAATGACAGAAACTAATCCAGAAGCTAGAAATAAGCAAAGATATAGTTGCTGCAGTTGTTTAAATTACTTGAAGATTGCATTGGCCTGTCCACAACCACCCCATGAAGGAGGAGCGCTCAGAAAGCTAATGCTTCCAAATGAACCTGTTGGACTACAACCTGGTGTTGTGTGATTTTAAACTTTGTACACCCCAGTCCAACACCAGCACCTTCAAATCAGAGATTGGTTGTGTGCATCTGTTACTGGGAATCAGATGAACTCCAAGAAGGAATTTCGGCATTCAGATCCTTTGTAAGGAAGATGGAGATATGATGGACTTTGAGCTGACTTAAATGCTCAATAGACTACTGATTAAATATCTTATTTACATCAGTTTTGAGGTGTAATTTATGGTTCATAATCGATAACCATTTTAATTCCTGCTTAACTTATGTTGATTCCAGGTAGGAGAGTAAAGTACATTATCTTAGATGGTAATTATTGTTTGCTTTTTTTAAGTCTTGTCTTATAAAAAAAATCTTTTGTTTTAAATCATTGAATGTTGGACTTCATTCTTTCAATAAATAACTTTTTTATAAAAAGAAATAGCGTTGGTCTCTATCAAGAGTATGAGATTATAGCACTATGTAATTTTGACTGGTTGCAAATGTTTTACCATGAATATCAAGGCATATTGCTATGAAAACAGACTGCAGGTTAGAGACTTGGGAGTTGTATGGAGCAATCAATTGCGCGAAGTACAATGGAGAGATTGCAGAACAATCAAAAGATCAAGGGTATAGATAAAAGATGGAGTCCTGAAATTGATTCATCTTATTTTACTAAAATAACATTTTTCTCAAACTAGAGTTATTTGTCTGGTGAAATAGGGGTATGACATGTTGAAACAGACATCACAGAAGCGCTTCACAGGAGGCTCCCAAGCACTTAGGATGTCACCTAGACAGGCGACGAAAGTCTGCAACACAAATTCCCAGCTTGGCGAACAGAGCCACAAGAACAGACCTCTCATTAATTTACTGCAGTCAAGTACATTGTAATTGCTCCTGCTTCCTACTGACCTGCTGAATTCAATTGTACAGCAGCTCCCAGTTATTTTCTCATAAAATGAACCAAGACAAAGTTGGAAAACATTTGCTCTCAATTAGCTATTATACGGGGAGTAAAATTACCATCGCAAATGTCAGCCATTCACATTTCAAGAACTCTGTCATTGAAAAAGAGATGTATATACAGTATACTGAGTTTATTAACAGTGATATTGTTCACATTGGTGAGAATAGACCATGGGGATACTGGCTACAATATGCTTATGCTTTTTTTGTGCTTCGTAACCGATTCCATACATTCAAATGTTAATCAGGACAAAACGTACCAAGTGCTTTTTCTTAACCGTTGTTGGCCCACACTAATTCAGCTTTTCAAGCTCAATGCAAGATTACACATTGCATATGGAAATGTATCATTATGTTAATTTGTTGGCAACAGTTTGCACTGAATTGTGGTTAACTTTAATAAGTCCTCTGCTTCTCAGCCTGAAAGTTGTGGGTTTAATTCCGACTCCAGAAACATGACCCTAAAATGTAGGCAAACACTCAAGTGTGGAGATAGTGAGGACTACAGATGCTGGAGAGTCAGAGTGGAGCTGGAGAAAGAACAGTAGGTCAAGCAACATCAGAGGAAAAGACATTTCAGGTTCCAATGGAAACATTCATCAGGACTAATGAAAGGTTCTGACCTGATCTCCTCTGATGCTACTTGACCTGCTGTGCTTTTTCCAGCTCCACACTTTATCCACTCAAGTGTGGATCAATGGGAGGGCTAGAATGTTGGAGATACAGCTTTTCAGATGTGATGTTAAATACAACTGTGCAAAATCTTCATAAAACCCTCTCCACAACAATGAGAATGCCAGAATAGCTCAATACTACAGAAAATTCATTAATGCATGATTTATGTTTATTTGATACAAATATAGCAAAACACACTTCTTAATGAGTTTAATCCAAAACTTAGCTGCTTGAGCTAATTAATGCATCGGACAAAGTCCTCGACAGTTTTCACTGGACAGTTAGTAAGTGGTTGTTTGGGAAAGATGAATGCAGCACTGTAGGGTTTAATTTCCAACACATCCCTTTGAAAAGGGCTGGGATAGACAGTCTGTTGCCTTCCTAACCTCCCTTCCCCCCATACCTCCATTCAAATCACTTCTGGCATAGCCAGGGACAGCCTTCCCACCCAAAATCAACTGGGGGTGAAAAGAGGTTTGCCTGGACGTTGCCTGGATTGGAGTGTACTAGCTACAAGGACACATTGGACAAACTTGGATTGTTCTTGCTAGTGTGCTGGAGACTGAGAGGTGACCTGAAGTATATAAAATTAGGGTGGATAGTCAATGTTTTTTTTCCCGGGGTGGGAATGTCAAATACTAAGGAGCATAGGATTTAAGGTGAGAGGGGAAAGTTTAAAGGAGATGTGCCAGGAAAGTATTTTACATAGAAGGTGGTAAGTGCCTGGAATACGTTGCCAGGGGAGGTGTCAGAAGCAGATGCATTAATAGAGTTTAAGAGGCATTTATACAGACAGATGACAGGCAGGAAATGGAGGGATACAGACTTTGTGCAGGCTGATGGGATTGATTTAGAATGACATCATGGTCAGCACCGACACAGTGGGCTGAAGGGCCTGTTCCTGTGCTGGCCTATTCTATGTAATTAACATAAAGTAGCTAATGAAGGGCCTCATCTGCTGGTAGAAGGAGGTGGCCATGAGTTACATCTTGAAAGCGGCCTGCAGGATTGGGGAGGGACAATCCTGTTTGGACAGCCTGAGTTGTTTGGAGGACCAGTTCTTCAGGTGCCCCTTTCTCTGTGGCCCTCCAGACTGACCTACACCATCCCCAGATGGGAGGCCCCCTGGTTTACCCCAGTGGCTCTGCCCCACTCACCTTATTTTTCTGGCCTCCTGCCTGACTGTTGGTATGGGGCCTGCTGCAAATCCAGTAACAGCCACTGCTCCAAAGCATTACCAGGTCTCTGATCAGATCAATGTCAAGAACAACATGGTCAATGGCAATTGATAACAGTATCAAGCCCAATGGTTCAACTCTAAGATTAGAATTTTCAAAATTCTTTTGTAGTACAAGGGCATCTTTGCCTCGGGGCCAGGTAGGAGTTAACCATATTGCTGATATTCTGGAGTCACAGTGTGGACTTGTCCATGTAAGGACAGCAGTTTTCCTTCTCTAAAGCGCAGTAATGAATCTGATGGATTATTTTTAACAACAATTGACAATGCCAGAAAAATCACCTCTAAGCTAGCTTTTAATTCTAGCTTTTAGTTAAATTCAGATGTTACAATCTGCCACAGTAGGATTCAAACTCATGTTCCCCAAAACAGGAGTGTTGTGGTTTCATGTACTCATGGAGTTGGACTGAAATGTTTTCAGCTCATTTTAGGCAGGCTAACAGCAAATGGACAAGAGAGGCTTTCATCCCATAAATACAGCCTGGATTTTCCCCGACAACATAACACAAGTTTAAACTCACTATCTGATCCTTGTCCATGTTCAATTTAAATAAGTTAAAGAGGAGAGAGATGATTGTTATTGTGGTGAAAACTGAGAAACAATTGCAACATTGTATAAAATGTTTTATACAAATGTTTTGTTTTGAATACTGTATATTGTTATTTGAGTTTTAATGTGATTGTTCCTTTTATTAAAACACCGAGCATACATATGGCTGGCTTTTGTTTCCACACTTTAATCTCTTCTGTGGGAATAAAGTTGAGATTGGAAGCAGCAAGATATCAATGCAGTACCTACAGCAAGGATAGTCAGAGGCATTTGGTCCTGAGACTATAATCTGGAGAATATATATAGCTACATAAATATTAAAATCTATCACTTCTATTTCAGCAACACTGTCAGCCCCAGTTTGATTTCTGCTAAAATAGTGAAAGGAGGAACTTCAGGTTTTTTTCTCAGCATACATAGGATCTACCAAAAGAAGCAATTCAGGGAGATCCAAAAGAGGTCAAAAGGGAAGAAGCACATGACTTCTTGCAATAAACCAGGTGTTTTCTTGTGTACAAAACAATCTTGCCTTTCTATTGACTCTATATCATGGGTAAAGGGCCAGGGATTCTCTGTTTGTAAGCTATAGAGGGGCTTTTGATTGTCTTTTGTATGGACTCCATCATTAATCTTTATACTCACTGCAATTACAAACTCCACATACTCACACTCAGGAAGTGGATGGCTGCATGGATAGGAAGAGGTTAATGGTATATGGGACAAATGCTAGCAAATGGGACTAGATTAATTTAAGATATCTGGTCAGCATGGACAAGTTGGACCGAAGGGTCTGTTTCCATGCTTTATAACTCTATGACTCTAGAAGTGCCTTTATGCATTTGACTTATCAAGTGCTTACCCATAGTCATGTGACCTCTGGCTTGACAGCAAAAACCACTTGATCTGTCATTTGGAACAGGAGTGTGAAATTGAGTGGATTTTGTCTGTAAGAGAGCCAGCTGTTGTAACAAATAGCAAAACATAATTAACATGTTGTTCTCCTACTTTGTACATGACATTAGACAATTGACGAGTCAGTGCAACTTTGAATATTCCAGTGCCTGAACCCATAGATATGAGGGGAGATCTGAGAAAGATTTGGAAATTCTTCTTCCAGACCTAATGACAAAATGATTAAATTGCCACAGAGTTACACAAAACAGCTGACTGCATTAGAGTAGCAATTCTGTCATTAGTGTTCAGGATAGGATGTTATAAGCTGTATTGCACCCTAGACCTCTTTGAGGATCTGAGAAGCCAGACTGGTGAAATTTTGGGGTCTTCAAAACTTACTTTGAACTTTCTACTAACATTGTTTATGAACAAAACATGTCGACAACAGAGCTCAAGAATAGGGGGTGAATGTGAGTTCTGTAGCTAAATCTTATGAAATTGGATAATTGAAGGATCATGTGGTCAGAGATAGAAGCAAAGGATCCTACCATGACATTATGTCTGCTGAGACATTTGCTCTCAAGAAATTTATTTATATGTATAGAGTTCTGATCATGAGCTGGAGATTATTTATAAGAGAACTGACGTGGTTTTTGTATTGACCTTGTTGACTACGAGGTTGTTGATTGGGGTTGTTAACCTGGGATAATCTGGAAAGCCCTGGCTGACCAATACAACCAGCAGATTAGAATCTCCTCAGTTGAGGCGACTGACTCAGAGCTGGCTGGCCACATCCAGTTACTGTGCATTAAGTAATTAAAGGGTGACTTGGTGACAGAATATTAACCTCTGTGCTGTATTCTCAGTTTTGCACTATGCTGAGAGGTAATGCAAGCTTTACAAGTACAAAAAAACATGAAGAAAAGAAAGAAATATACATAGAAAAGCCAGCATAAAGATCAGAATATAAATACTTCTGAGGACAGCACTAGAAAGAAAATTAAACATGATGGAGCCGGTTACAACTACAACACTTAAAAGGCATCCGAAGAAGTACATGAATAGGAAGGGTTTAGAGGGATATGAGGTAAATGGTGGAAAATGGGTTTAGATCAGTTTGTGATATCTGGTTGGCATGGATGAGTGGATCAAAGTGTCGGTTCCCATGCTGTGTGACTCTATGACTCTATATTCAGCCTGCAGGAAGCAGTGCTTTAACTGCAAGAAGCTGAATCACTCTGCATGCAAGTGTTTCGATGGAAAGAAGAAAAGCAAGCTTAAAGAAATTGTTGCTGGAAAGAAGTTCGTTGTTGAGTCTTAATTGCCTCCTAAAATGGCCAAGCAAGCCACTCAGTTCAAGGGCAATTAGGAATGGACAACAGGTTCTAGCCTTGCCAATTGTGTCCATATCCCATGAAAGGATAAACAAAAAATATCCTGCAAAATTGTAAGGTTTTTTTCACGTCTTGAATATCTGACAAATATCAGCTTGATTACCTTAAAGCTTCAAGAATACCCTTGTTGCTGTAAGAGTATTGAACGTACAGGATGAAGTTGTTATTTCAGGCAAAAGCCCTTCATCAGGAATCCTCGGATGCTGCCTGACCTGCTGTGCTTTTCCAGTACCACTCTAATCTTGACTCTGATCTGCAGCATCTGCAGTCCTCACTTTCACCTATACAGGTTGAAATGTTCGCCCAAGATGGCACCTTGTATAAAGGAACTAGAGTCATTATCCCTAAAGGAGAAAGTGGGGTCTGCAAATGCTGGAGATCAGAGCTGAAAATGTGTTGCTGGAAAAGCGCAGCAGGTCAGGCACCATCCAGGGAACAGGAGAATCGACGTTTCGGGCATAAGCCCTTCTTCAGGAAGGCTTATGCCCGAAACGTCGATTCTCCTGTTCCCTGGATGCTGCCTGATCTGCTGCGCTTTTCCAGCAACACATTTTCAGCTCATTATCCCTAAAGAAATATAAAAACCGATTAAATGCATCCATTCAAAAAAAATCAAGAAAGAAATTGCTGGTGAAACCTAGAAGGTCTGGCAGCAGCTTTGGGAAGAAAACAGAGTTAATATTTCAAGTCATGATGAAGAGTCACATTTATGCAGTAAATGGGAGAAACTATAAAGTAAAGTAGTGTCATCTTAGAGAGGGATCTAGACGTACAGATCCACAGTTCCATGAAAGTGGCAACATAAGTGGATAACATGGTCAAAAAGGCATATGGCATGCTTACTTTCACTGGTCGGGGCACTGAATATAAATATTTGCTATTTTGCAGGTGTATAGAAATTTAATTAGACCACATTTGGAATATTGTGTACTATGCTGGTCGCCACACTCCCAGAAGGACATGAAGGCTTTGGAGGGGGTATAGAAAAGGTTTACCAAGATATTGCCTGGTTTGGAGGATATTAGCTATGTGGAGAGATTGGGCAAACTTGCTTTGTTTTCACTTCAACTTGCAGGATAAGGGGTAACCTGATAGACATTCACCTAATTATGAGAAACATGGATAAAATTGAAAGTTATAGCCCTTTTCCCAGCGTAGAAATGACAATTACTAAGGAACATAGGTTTAAGGTAGAAGGGAGTAAGTTTAACAGAAATGTGAGGGCAAGTTTTTGGCATAGAGGGTGGTAAGTGCTGGAGTGTGCTGCCAGAGGAAGTAATGTAGGCAGATGCAATGACAACATTTAAGAGACATCTTGACAATGTATTAAAAGGCAGGGAATAGAGGTAAAAACAATGACTGCAGATGCTGGAAACCAGATTCTGGATTAGTGGTGCTGGAAGAGCACAGCAGTTCAGGCAGCATCCAAGGAGCAGCGAAATCGACGTTTCGGGCAAAAGCCCTTCATCAGGAATGGATAGAGGTATACAGATTGCATAGATACAGAAGGTTTTTAGAGAAAGGCATCATGTTTGGCATGGGCTTGGTGGGCCGAAGAGCCTGTTCCTGTGCTATACTGTTCTTTCTTTGTTCTTTATAAGACATCTAAGATTAGGATGAAGAGAAATTTCATCATCTAGAGAGTGGTGAGCCTATTGAAATTTCTGTCACAGAAAGTGGTTGAGGCCTACACTTTGGACGGTTTCAAAAAGGAGATAGGCATAGTCCTCAGGGCTAAAGGGGTCAAAGGGTATGAGGCAAAACAGCAAACAACGTACTGAGTTGGATGATCAACCATGATCATATTGAATGACAAAGAGGACTAGAGAGACTGAATGGCCTATAACCACTCATATGTTCTATGTTCCCAAATGACTGGGAGTTAGATCAGATGATGTCATAGAGTCATAGAAAAGGACAGCATGGAAACCTTCAGTCCAACTCATCCATGCCGACCAGATATCTTAAATTAATCTAATCCCATTTGTAAGCACTTGGTCCATATCCCCTTCAAATCCTTCCTATTCATATACCCATCCAGATGCCTATTAAACACATGTAGTAATTGTACCAGCTTTCACCACTTCCTCTGGCAGCTCATTCCATACATGCACCACACTCTGCATGAAAAAAGTTGCCCTTTATGTCCCTTTTAAATCTTTCTCCTCTCACCCTAAACCTATGCCTTCTAATTTTGGACTCTCCCACTCCAGGGAAAATACCTTGTCTATTTATCTTATCCATGCCCCTCATGATTTTATAAACTTCTATAAGGTCACTCCTCAGCTTCCAATGTTCCAGAGAAAACAGCCCCAGCCTATTCAGCCTCTCCCTAAAGTTCAAATCCTCCAACCCTGGCAACATCCTTGAAAAGCTTTTCTGAACTCATTCAAGTTTCACAACATCCTTCCTACAGGAGGGAGACCAGAACTCACTACCATTGACATTTTTTTGCCTCGCTGAGGCAGGACACTGGAAAATAAGCCCAGTAGTTCCAATGTCATCACAAAAGTTAAAAAAAATTGAAGAATTGCCCAATGGACCTGTCCCTTAGACTCCGTTTGACAGAAACGACAAACCAGTTTTCTGTATTTAATAACTATTGCTTACAGGTGAATAGATTCTAATTACAGGTAAACAATTGTGGTCTATGGGTGTATAACACATCCAATGCTGTAATGGTTCTTGTGCTAATCAGCTGGGGCAGCATGGTGGCTCAGTGGTTAGCACTGCTACCTTACACCAGGGACCTGGGTTCGATTCCAGCCTTGGTGACTGTCTGTGTGGAGTTTGCACATTCTCCTTGTGTCTATGTGGGTTTCCTCCCATGGTCTAAAACTGTGCAGGTTAGGTGAATTGGCCATGCTAAATTGTCCATAGTGTTCAGGGATGTGTCAGTTAGGTACATCAGTCAGGATCTGGGTGGAATACTCTTCGTAGGGGTGGTGTGGGAATTTTTGACCGAAAGGCATGTTTCCACACTGTAGGAATTCTAATTTAGAACACTACTTCATGGTCTTCCTTGTCTAGATGCTGTCAATGGTTTGCAGGAGGCATGTGGTGGCTGGTTCATATTTATATAAGGGTCTTTGTTTTATTAATTAAGAGTTGTGGTTTATAAGAACTGCTGAAGAAAGAAATGACTGTTTTTCTTCAGACTTAAGGAAGTGTTTACTGCAGTGAACAGAGAAAACTCCTGAGCTGGAAGAGATTAGATGGCTTCTAAGTATTTTGTTCACAGCCCCATATCATTCGGAACTAGTCACACAGTTGTTGTAGGCAGAATATCTTTGTCATTACTAACTGAGCACTAATCCACAGTCCAATCAGCTACATATTACTGGCTAAATCTCCACTTGTACATACCTTTGTGGCTGTAGTCCGCCTGCACCTTCTCCCACCACCCCTTGACCCAGTGAATGTCATGTTACATGCTTTCAAACTGCATGCAAGAATAATTCTGCAATTGTTAGGTTTTAAGACATTTCATTTCCCATTTCAGTCCCCATTCAAAACCACAGTGAAAAACAAAAACATGGTCCTTACAGATTGTGAAGTGTCTGAAACACAATTTATTCAGCCTGGTGATCCTGACATTGCAATAAATGACAACAGCTCTCAGTTCATGAGTGTAAGATTCAGGTGTTTTGTGAATGATTCGGACACGCAACACTACAAATCTCCACATGATACCCAGGCAATTGGAAAGGGAAGATAGCAGTGAAAATGACCAAAGGGATAATCATAAAGTTAACTAGATGCAGCACAGGTATGTACAGTGAAGAAATACACTTACTGAAGAACTGGTAAGTAGTCCAGTCCACCAACTAATGACATTACACAGGAAGCTTCTCTTCCAATTACTAACAAAACAGATGAAGCAAAAAATATTAACTGATGTAAGTGATGAAATGCAGCAAGCTAAATTTCACCCTGATATAACTGCCAAATCATTGGCAGAGTTGAAAGGTGGAGAGCTGGTCAGAACTCTAACCCTAACCCTAACTTTAACACAAGCCCTAACCCTAACCTCAATCCTAAATCTAACACTAACCCTAATTCTAACCCTAACCTTAACACTAACTCTAACTCTAATGCTAACCCTAAAACTAATCCTAACCTTAAACCCTAACTCTAACCTAACACTAAGCATAACACTAAACCCTAACAATAACCCTAACCCTAACTCTAATACTAACTCTAAACCAAACTCTAACCCGAACTTTAACCCGAACTAACTCTAACCTGAACTCTAACTCTAACTCTAAACTGAACACTAAACCTTTTGCAAACATGCAATGTTCTCAACAAAGTCAGTCCACTTGACAACTTTCAACCGAGATCATACGCCATGGCAGTGAATGACTAGGTATATCACAGACATAGATTAGAGTGGTGCTGGAAAGGCACAGCTGGTCAGGCAGCATCTGAGGAGCAGGAAAATCGATGTTTCATGCAAAAGCCCTTCATCGGGAAAGAAAGCAGCGAGCCTCTGGGGTAGAGAGATAAATGGGAGGGGGTGGGGCTGTGGAGAAAGTAGCCAAGAGTACAATAGGTGGATGGAGGTGGGGGCAAAGGTGATAGGTCAGAGAGAATGGTGGAGCCGATAGGTGGGAATGAAGATTGGCAGATAGGACAGGTCATGAGGATGGTGCTGAGCTGGAAGGTTGGAACTGAGGTAAGGTGGAGGGAGGGGAAATGAGGAAACTGGTGAAGTCCACATTGATGCCCTGGCATTGACGTGTTGCGAGTTGGAAGATGAAGCGTTCTTCCTCCAGGTGTCGGGTGGTGAGGGAGTGGCGCTGGAGGAGGCCCAGGACCTGCATGTCCTCAGCAGAGTGGGAGGGGGAGTTGAAATGCTGGGCCATGAGGCAGTGACTACCTGGTCAGGTCCACGCCCTCCAACAACCCACCATCCCATCCTGGCACCTTCCCCTGCCACCGCAGGAATTGTAAAACTTGAGCCTAAACCTCCTCCCTCACCTCCATGCAAAGCCCCAAAGATGCCTTCCACATCCATCAAAGTTTCACCTGCACGTCCACCAATGTCTGTTGCTCCCAGTGCGGTCTCCTTTATATTGGGGAGACTGGACGCCTTCTTGCAGAGTGCTTTAGGGAACATCTCCAGGACTCCCACATTAATCAACCCCGTCGCCCTGTGGCCCAACATTTTAACTCCCCCTTCCCCTCTGCCGAGGATATGCAGGTCCTGGACCTTCTCCACCACCACTCTCTCACCACCCGATGCCTGGAAGAAGAATGCCTCATCTTCCGCCATGGGACACTTCAACCCCAGGGCATCAATGTGGACTTCACCAATTTCCTCAATTCCCCTCCCCCACCTTATCTCAGTACCAACCCTCCAGCTCAGCACTATCCTATGACCTGTCCTACCTGCCAATCTTCATTCCCACCTATCTCCTCTCTGACCTATCACCTTTACCCCACCTCCATCCACCTATTGTACTCTTGGCTACTTTCTCCCCAGCCCCACCCCTCTCCCATTTATTTCTCCACCCCGGAGGGTCCCTGTCCATTCCTGATAAATGGCTTTTGCCCGAAACATCGATTTTCCTGCTCCTAAGATGTTGCCTGACCAGCTGTGCTTTTCCAGCACCACTCTAATCTAGACCCTGATCTCCAGCATCTGCAGTTCTCACTTTTGTCTAGTATTACAGACATATATGTGTAATTGGAGAAGCTGTTCATCACAGCAGACAGCAGATGAGGAAGATGTGATTTTACCAACCAACTGTGTGTGGCACAGTGGCACAGTGGTTATCACTGCTGCCTCACAGCGCCAGAGACCCGCGTTCAATTCCTGTCAGACGACTCTCTGTGTGGAGTTTGCACATTCTCCCCATGTCTGCATGCTCCTCTGTGTGCTCCAATTTCCTCCCAAAGTCCAAAAATGTGCAGATTAGGTGAATTGGCCAGGCTAAATTGCCCGTAGTGTTAGGTGAAGGGGTAAATGTAGGGCAATGGGTCTGGGTGGGTTGCGGGTCAGTGTGGACTTGTTGGGCCGAAGGGCCTGTTTCCTCACTGTAGGTAATCTAATCAAAAAGAGCCGAGTGAGAATCTTTTCTAGAGATCAACAGCAGCAGTTACCACAGCAACAACAAAGCATCAAGACAGCAACACTCCCTGGAGAACCAATATCACTTCAGAGCTGAGCTGATACCAACACAGCTAGTAACAATGCATACGTGTACCATTAGGTAGTCAGAAAGCTTTAAAGGTTATGAATGCAATGCAGTTGTAGGAGCAGGTGGAGGTGGAGCACATTAGAATGAGCAATCCGTTTTCTGTACACACATGATGATTTACATGATTTGGAGATGCCGGTGGTGGACTGGGGTGTACAAAGTTAAAAATCACACAACACCAGGTTTAAACCTGTTGGACTATAACCTGGTGTTGTGTGATTTTTTACGATGATTTACATGTATGTGTCAGACTTGCATTTGATAATGTATGTAGGTTAGTGTTTGTTGTACAAAGAGGGACTATTGGCTGTTGTGGTTCTGTTCGCCGAGCTGGGAATTTGTGTTGCAGACGTTTCGTCCCCTGTCTAGGTGACATCCTCAGTGCTTGGGAGCCTCCTGTGAAGCGCTTCTGTGATCTTTCCTCCCACATTTGTAGTGGTTTGAATCTGCCACTTCTGGTTGTCAGTTCCAGCTGTCCGTTGCAGTGGCCGGTATATTGGGTCCAGATCGATGTGCTTATTGATTGAATCTGTGGATGAGTGCCATGCCTCTAGGAATTCCCTGGCTGTTCTCTGTTTGGCTTGTCCTATGATAGTAGTGTTGTCCCAGTCGAATTCATGTTGCTGGTCATCTGTGTGTGTGGCTACTAAGGATAGCTGGTCGTGTCGTTTCGTGGCTAGTTGGTGTTCATGGATACGGATCATTAGCTGTCTTCCTGTTTGTCCCATGTAAGGACTGTACAAAACACTACATAGGACTGAGGATGTCACCAAGCACTGAGGATGTCACCTAGACAGGGGACGAAACGTCTGCAACACAAATTCCCAGCTCAGCGAACAGAACCACAACAGCGAGCACCCGAGCCACAAATCTTCTCACAAACTTTGAGGGACTATTGGCCTTTGTGCATTGTGGCTTCTCATTGATAGGCTCACCCATGGTCAGGAGAGCTCTGCTATCATCTTTTGTGTATAAAGACATGCAACCAGTGAACATCCTGCATATCCAGACTCTGGACTCACACCAACCCACATCGCAAAATAAGAAAATGATCTGGTTTTCAATACAATGTTAGTCTGTGGAAACTAGCTCACGTTACATTCATGCCTGTAATTCAATATAAATAGTTTATTGGCTGTGAAGTGCTTTGAGATGTCTACTGGCACATAAGACATGCTATGTTTATGCAAGTCTTTTTTTTACTATATTTCACACTTCGCTCACACTTTTCTCCACAGCAATAACACTCCTCAGTTATTTTTCCTTCATTCACAAGATATGAGTCTCACTATGTGGACAACATTTATTGCCAATCCCAAATTGCCCTTGAGAAGGATTTTGGGGATTTCAGCCATTTCAGAAGGCAGTGAAGAGTCAACTAGATCGGGGTTCTGGAGTCACATGCAGGACAGACCCAGTAAAAACATGGATTTTCTTCCTCAGTGGTTACTATTAAAGAGAATGGCTTTTTTAAAAACCCAATTATATTTCATTCCCACCACTTCTGTTAAATTTGAACTTGTGTTGGGATCATTGTCCCAAGCTTCTGGATTTTTCACCTAGTAAGAGAACCTCTGTGTAACAGTTCTCTACTCACACCAAACTATCCATTTACAACATTCAAAATCCCCACATGCACAACATCTGACACTGTACATAACTGGTATGGATATGGTGCTACCACCCTAATATCAGCACACACCATTGTTCAACCAAAATATAAGTACATATAATCAAACTTGACATTTACAAAATTCAAATTAATAAAATTACACGTTAGTAGTTATTATGTTTTTCATTCACAAGAGGTCAGTGTTTAGTTATTAGGGATTAATAGCCTAGATAAACTGAATTTATAAACATGATCAATTCTAATGTTATCTAAGTAATTTTATCTACCCCAGGTAAAACAATGTATGAATTGTGAATTTATGATTCAGCAGTTTGTCATTAGTGTTGCCCTGTCACAGACTGGTGGGTAGAGACATTGGCAAAGTTGAAACTTTATTGCTGGAACAGCACAGCAGGTCAGGCAGCATCCAGGGAACAGGAGATTCGACGTTTCGGGCACAGGCCCTTCTTCAGGAATGAGCAGAGAGTGTTCAGCAGGAGAAGATAAAAGGTAGGGAGGAGGGACTTGGAGGAGGGGAGTTGGAAATGTGATAGGTGGAAAGAGGTCAAGGTGAGGGTGATAGGTCGGAGTAGGATGGAGGCGGAGAGGTCAACAAGAAGACTGCAGGTCAGGAAGGCGGTGCCGGGCTGGAGGGATTCAGCTGAGACAAGGTGGGGGGAGGGGGGATGAAGAAACTGGTGAAGTCCAAGTTCATCCCCTGCGGTTGGAGGGTTCCCAGTCGGAAGATAAGACGCTCCTCCTCCGACCGTCGGGTTGTTGTGGTTTGGCAGTGGATGAGTCCAATGACCTGCATATCCTCGGTGGAGTGGGAGGGGGAGTTGAAATGCTGTGCTACAGGGTGGTTGGGCTGGTTCGTCCGGGTGGCCCAGAGGTGCTCAATCCTGTCATAACCCAATACTCATGGGGGGTGTGCAGTTTCTTTTATTCACTTGAGGAATTTGGGTATCTGTGGCTTGCCCAGACTTTGGTCCTAGTTGCCCTTTACAAGGTGGTGGTGAGCTGTTGTCTTAAACCACTGCAGCCTTTGACTGGAGGTTGACTCGCAATGCCATTCGAGATGGACTTCCATGATTTGACCCCGTGATACCGAAGGAACAGGGCGGAGGAGCGGGAAGTGGAGGAGATGCGGTGGAGGGCACCGTCGACCACATCGGGGGGGAAAGAGACATTGGCAAAACCAATGGAAAATATTGGTGAATGTAAGAAAAGGTTGAGTCCAGTGTAAGTCACGTTTCCACATCATTTGTGCCATTTTATAACTGCTGGGCTGGAAGCTGGCATTGCCAACAAAACTGGCCAAGAATTCATCGCCGTGACAGGTTTCTGACAAATAGAGCCCTTAGAGGAGCTCTTATGATTAAACTATTTTTGTCAGGCAAAAACTTTTAACAGTTTTTAAATATTAGTAATTAATCAATTTAGAGAAGAACCATGTTTTCTAGACCAGTGAAACAGGTAAATGATTGTGTATTGTTTGATTAAAATTAATTTTCCATCATTTAAAATCAGGTTCTTCAAGATTATTAAAAATGCTTATTTTTTGTGACAAATACAATTTCAGCTGTATTAATAAATCTCAACCAGGCCACCCACCTTTAGCATAAGATACATTTTATATCAGAAGGAAAAGTAAACAAATAAATATATTCTAAAATCTTGCTCTATTTTACTAGTTCATGAGAAACTTTAGGCCTAAAGTTGGTCCATGTGATTCTTTAGGCACAGGGATTGCAATTTATTACTTCTCTCTGCCTATTTTCTTCATATTTACCAGCTTTTGTACAAGTAAGACTTGTGTTGTTGACTGCCTGCGTATTCAGCAAAAGGCCAACCAGCATTCACAGAGAGCAGATGAGCCTATTCTTCTGAATACAGTCTGTTCTGTGCAAACATTTGAATTAAGAGCACGAGACAGCCATTTGGCTCCTTATGCTTTCTCCACTATTTCTCCACAACAAAATCATGGCTAAGGGTACCCTCAGCTACCATTGTCCTTTATAAAAGGAAGGTGTACAGAATCACAGGAAGCTGTGATAGAATATCAGTGCTACATTGATTTCTGCTGTAGGATGTTCTCAAGAGTTACTGCTGGAAGAGGTTGAGAACTTATGGTCAGGGAGGTTAACTCCCAGAGTAACCCCTGAAGTCTGGCTCCAAGTATCCTGGCACCGGTGCCACAAAGGTCTCATGTAAGTACTCAAGGTGAGTGAATGAATACTTTAACCACTACAGCACCCAATGCACAAGCTGTTCAATTGCACCACAACCCCAATATTCATCGAGCACCCCCCACCCCCCGCAGGGCTGTGTTCTCAGTTCACTGTTGTTCACTCTGCTGACACATGACAGTGCAGTGATGCACAGATTGAATCACATCATCGAGTTCACTGATGATACAACTGTAATGGGTCTCATCAGCACAAGTGATGAGTCAGCAAACAGAGAGGAGGTGCAGCAGCCAACAGACTGGTGCAGAGCCAACAAAGTCTCTGAGTGTGGACAAGGCAAAAGAGATGGTTGTTGACTTCAGAAGGGCCGGAGCAACCACTCTCCACTGCTCATCCTGTCATCGAGCATGATGAGCAATCACTATTGGTGATGTGACCACAGATCATTTGCTTCCCATCCAACCATTCTTTCACTTCACCAAACCCTCCTTGATTTCTTGCTTTCAGATACCCAGAGACTGTCCAGCAACAAAAGACCAAGGAGACAGAGATAGGACAATGGCACTGATGATAAGGCCCCATCATTTGTCCCAGAACTCACAGTCACATGCTTGGATCCTGGCACTGTGCATATCTTAGAATCTGCAGTCCAATTAGGATTAACATACAGTGGGTCATTGAGGAGGAGTGACCACAGCCAGGTCAGGGAGAATTAGGATAATTTCATTAGAGGGTGAGGTTTGAGACAGCTTCTGGTGCAGAAGGATTAGAATGTAAGCTCAGTGCAATAATAGCCAGAAGAATATATGTCAAGATGCAGGGTACAATGGCTAACTTGCCAGACAGCTTGCTACCACTGATAAGGCCATGGAGGAATCCATTTCCAAGTCGGTAGAGACCATTGCACAGAATGTACCTTTTTCACAGACTCTGTACTATGGCAAAACCTGCAGTTCAATAAGACCAGGGATTGTGGTCTCAACTCTGCTTTCTTATACATGAGCCCACCCCCCAACACCCCCCCCCCCCCCCCCGCCGATGCTCACCAAAGCCTTTATTCCCCTATCAATCACAAATCTGTCTTCAATATATTCAATAATTAAACCTCCATTGTTTTCCAGCAAAAAAAACTGGCCCTATAATAAGAAAGATTTCTCCTCAACTCAGTCTGAAATCGGAGATCCCTCATATTTAATTAGCGTTCTCTCCTTATAGACTCCCCCAGCAAGGGGAAACATCCCTCAGCTTCCATTGTGTGCAATCCTCTCTGAACCTTATATGGTTTTAATAAAATGTGGCTGCCTCCACCTCCCATTCTATTAAACTTCAGTGGGTATAGCCATTTGGTCAATCTTTTGTTATAAGATCATCCCTTCATGCAAGGAGCCAGCTGAGTGAATCTTCTCTGCACTGCTTCCAATATATTTATATCCTTTCATTGTTGGGAGAGCGAAACTGTGCATTATACTCCAGATGTGGTCTCACTTATGCAACGTACAGCTGCAGAAACATTTCGCTGATTTTATATGCAGCTCCCTTGCAACAAATCCACATAAAAACATTTGCCTTCTTAATCGCTTGCTGTGCCTGCATGCCAATGTTTTTTAATTCATGTACCAGAAAACCCAGATTCTTCTGTACCAGCGAGCCCTTCAGTTTTTTTCTGTTCAGATTATATACTGCTTTTCTATTATTCCTGCCAAAGTGAACAAGCCTCACATTTCCCTATATTACTCAGTCTTTTTTGCAGACTCACTTTGCATTATAAATCCTTTGCGAACTCGACACCTGCCCCCACAGCTTATTTTGCTAACCAACAGCAAATTCAGCTACCATACATTTGGCAACTTCATCCAAGTAATGATGTAGATTGAAAACAGTTGTAGCCCCAACACTGATGCCTGTGTTACTGCATTAATTACAGCTTACCAACCCAAAAATGACCAATTTATGCCTACCCTGACTCTTCTGTCCATACAGTAATCATGATGAGCTCTCGTTTTGTGCAACCACCCTGGATATCATATCTTATTGAAAGTTTTTGAAAGTCCAAGTACATCACATCTACGGGTTCTCCTTTATCACCTGTGCTTTTTTACTTCTTAAATAGCTCTAATAGGTTAGTCAAACAAGTCGTTTTTATTTATTCACTCAAGGATGTGGATGGATCTGACTAGGTTAGCATTTATTGCCATACTTATTCCTGTTTCCTTTTCACACAACCACATTGAATCTGCCTGATTTTATGATGATTTTTTAAGTGCCCTTCTATAATTTCCTTCTCCATAGATCAAAACATTTTGCCTATGAAAGATATTACACAAATTGATTCCTGCTTTCTGCCTCCCACCTTTCTTCGTTCAACATCAGGGATTTTCCAATCTGCTGGGGTCTTTCCAGAATCTGGAGATTTTTGGAAGATTGCAACCAACTATTTCTGCAGCCATATCTTTTGGGATCATGTGATGTAAGCCACCAGAGGACCTGTCAACTTAAGTTCTACTCCATTTCCACTTTCTCATCTCTAATTTTAGTGATTGTTTTTCTGTTCCTCCCTCCTTTTTCCCCATGTCCTGACCCACAAGTATTACACTTTCTGGAATTTATTGCTATCAGATAAATGAATTTATGGAAACTTACTGCTTTAATATCCAGAAGTAAATCAGTCAACCCTTGTTAATAATTGTCACTGTTTACATTGGAACTCGATCCTGCTAAATGGCAAGAACACAACAACTTACAAGATGCAAAAGATTAAGCTGTTAAATATAGTAAACTAATTCATTCAATGTCTGAAGGACATTAACACTAAAACAAAATACTGTAGATACTAGAAATTGAAAACAAGAACAAATAAAATTCTGGAAAAGCTCAGCAAGAAACCAAGTTAATATAACAGGTTAATGACCTTTCATCAGAACTCCGGCAGGTCATTAACCTGAAATATTAACCCTGTTTCTCTCCACAGATCATTAGATTCCCTACATTGTGGAAATGGCCCTTCAGCCCAACCAGTCCACACTGACCCTCCAAAGAGTAGCCCTCCCAGACCCATTTCCCTCTGACTGATGCACCTAACACTACAGGCAATATAGCACAACCAATTCACCTGATCTGCACATATTTGGACTGTGGGAGGAAACCCACGCAGACATGGGGAGAATGTGCAAACTCCACACAGACAGGCTGGATTTGAACTTGGGACCCCGGTGCTGTGAAGCAGCAGTGCTAACCACTGAGCCACTGATGCTGTGATTGAGTTGCTGAACCTTTCCCGCAGTTTTTTTTGTTCTTGTGTCTGAAGGACATTGATAGGTCTAGTTCTTATCTTTTAGTTCACAATTAATGTATTTGCATGAATTTGAGATTTGTGCTGTTTCAATGTCTTCATCAGCTTAGGTTTAATATCTATGTTAAAATATTACCTTACCAAAGTTTCAAGATGACAACTGATAGGTTTATATGCTTTTGAGACAAAATATCAAACTATGCAGTAAAACCTGCAGTGAACACAAGTGCTAAAGAAGTAGACAAGGGCACCCAATATTTCCACATAATTTAAAGCATGCCCAAAATTCCAAGAGCTCAAAACAACATAAGGAAGCAATCCATAAGAAAGATGGAGAACCATTAAATACCTACTTGAAATGACCAGGTAACTGTTGAATATCATGGCGGCACGGTGGCACAGTGGTTAGCACTGCTGCCTCACAGCGCCAGAGACCCGGGTTCAATTCCCGCCTCAGGCGACTGACTGTTTGGAGTTTGCATGTTCTCCCCGTGTCTGCGTGGGTTTCCTCCGGGTGCTCCGGTTTCCTCCCACAGATGTGCAGGTCAGGTGAATTGGCCATGCTAAATTGCCCGTAGTGTTAGGTAAGAGGTAAATGTATGGGTGGGTTGCGCTTCGGCGGGTCGGTGTGGACTTGTTGGGCCGAAGGGCCTGTTTCCACACTGTAAGTAATCTAAAAAAAAAGAAACTTAATTTGTTGCACAATTCAGTGTTGATCTATTCTCAATTTAATTGGAGCATTTTATGGAATGATACTATTTACTGATACATGTCGGAGACAAACATGAGAATTTCCATCACTGAATAAAGCATGTATTTATTTTATCAGAAAATAAATCTTGATTTTTGGGTTATGTACTTTATATGTATTTTGCATTATGGGAGTAATTTGCATTGCAGTCCCAATGCTGCTTTTGTTTTCAAGATTCACCTTTCCCTATGAACTGAAGTCAGCTCATTAGTTTACTTTGATGACTCTACCAGGACATGATGGCTGAATTTCTTGGCCCACTAAATTCAGATGATTAGTTTTCCCTCTGCGAAAATCTCTTAGAGATCTGCTGGATGTTCTACTTCAGGAAACCAGGTATAACAGCTTTGAACTGGAGCCAAGATTTCCACATATTTATAAAGTTTAGTTACAGACACACACACAGCACAAGCATTTATCTCCTAACATATTCTCCATGGTTTGTTCCAGTTTATTGGAGCACAAGTGAATTCCCACATAGTTACTGACAATTAACATCAGATGTCCTTAAAGATTAATTTAATATTTAAATGAAGATTTATTTGATTTATACCCAAAATGGCATGACAACCTGATTCAATGATCAAGAAAGGTATCTGCATGAACTGTGGGTGTGATGTATCAACGATGTTTCTCCTCTAGATCAACGTAGGTAAAGATGAATGTTGATTAGCGAAAAACAGTGAATTTGTCTGGAAAAGATTCTTTCTTTGGTCCCTTCTGAAAACTTAATACATAAAAGGGGCAATGAATTGAGCATCATTTGTAAAGTATAGAGATATCCTAATTTTCTTCATTTATAACACGCTTCTCATGTTGGCGATTATATCGATCAAGTATGAAACACTGAGCATCGGGTTACTGTATAGAGGTTTATAAAATCATGAGAGACATGGATAGGGTGGGGGTCCAGAACTAGAGGGCATAGGTCTAGGATGTGAGGGAAAAGGTTTAAAAGGGACCTAAGGGCAACTTTTTCACCCAGAGGGTGGTGCATGTATGGAATGAGCTGCCAGAAGAAGTAATGGAGGCTGGTACAATTACAACATTTAAGAGGCATCTATATCAGTATATGAATAAGAAAACTTTCAAGGGATATAGGCCAAGTGCTGGCAAATGGGACTAGATTAGGTTAGGATATCAGGTCGGTGTGGATGAGTTGGACTGAAGGGTCTATTTCCGTGCCGTACATCTCTGACTCGATGACTCTAAGTATGACGGAAAATCATTGCTAACAGCTACATGTTCACAAATGGTGGCACTGAAAGTAGAACTTATTTTCTATTTAAACCTTTTTTTGTGCTTTTGTATCTCTTTGCTCCACATTACAAGTGGTGCTTGTTGCAGATAGACAAGGGAGGATTCTGCAAAATGCAATCATTGACTCTTTATGAGGTGGCTGCAATTGATACTGTGAACTTTGAATGAACAGTGGGGTGGCAGATCGACAGACAGCAGAACCTCATTCAGGCACATGCCTACTATTGATCACTGTTCATCATTCATGCATTTGCTCACATCTGTAATTGCTTGCCAATGCAACACAATGCACACTTCTGCCATGCACATTTGTGTTTCAAGGGCTCTTTATGCTGAATAAAGTAATGCAAATTGTATGTGACCCCTTATGCTCTAAGTGCCCAAGAAGTGAAAGCAGGAGAATCAAATGTCGCACCAAGCTAGTGTTACTGACTCCTTCAGTGACAAGACCCAACACAAATGCTTTTGTTCTAGAAGAGGGTAATTTGTTCACAAGAGCCTGCAGGAAACATTTAGTGAAGCAGCCAACCTGAATAGCAGGAGAAAGCCAATTTGGAAAGGCAGGATAACACAATCTGTAAATTGAGCCAATCTCATTCATCTGTGTTTAGTGAATCCTATCCCACTCAATCTGTCCTGAGACATTTAATCATAAACTGTTTTGGTGTATTAGGCTACGCTTTCTTTACAGTTTGGAACTGCAAGAGTCTCAACTCAAGTTTGTGCAGGGCGACGGGAGGCCCCTGACAGAATGAATGTGAATTCTTGAGTTCCCACTGTAGCAAAGCACACATTGGCAGAGGTGCCAAGCCCAGGCTCTTTTTTTGTTTTCTCAAATATGCTTTGAATGATATAACTGAGACCATCAGCTCTAAGCTACAGCAGTTTGCCTTCTTGACATGAGCATGTTGGGGAATCCCTTTGAGATATGCAGTGCCTCAACTACTTCAACAGCTGATCAGAGATCTGCTTCCATACACATCTTACACAATGCTGAGGGACTGTTTGTGGCACAGTGCCAGATGGAGATGCTCCTCAAAGCAATGCTATGCTCCGAACATCCTGATTTCTCATTTGAATGTGACCTATTGAGTTGACAGTCATCCAGCTCCATTCATAACTATTGCGTCTTCACTTTCCCAAGGGTTATGTAATGTGCTGCTAATAACTGAAACTGAAACCAAATAGGAGGCAGTCGGTATCTCACGAGACGTTGTAATAAATCTGAAGTGGAGACAGACCTCACGCTGCAGAAAGTAACGCAGACCCTAAAACCCAGGGGCCTTGGTATCTAAAGGAAGAATTGATCCCGCATTACGGAATATGAAGTGAGCTTGTATTGATGACATCTACATCACACACACAACTCAAGCAGTCATTCTGAAAGCATTACAGCAGTAGGTGTTGAATCTTGTCTATGAAAGACATCACCTGGCATTAAAATGAAATAACAATCCTGTGAAGCAGTTTGGCGGCCAGTGTTCGATTGGCACACACAAGAATTCATTAGAAACTGTGTATCATGTATAGTCAGTGAAATATCTCTTCAGTCATAGCCCACATCTCACCATCTGACCCCATGACCAACAAAACCATGGCACGACTCCAATGCATAGCTTGTTCCTGTGGGTGGCATTGGACTGGAAAAGATTAATTTGTGATGTGACATGCGCCTTTTCTCTTTGTCTTTGCCTCTTTTTTGAGAGGCAAAATAGCAAAACCAAGAGACAAATGTGAAAAGGTAAACCTTTTAAATATAGAAAATCACTTTCTTTCCTTGATCTTTCCCCTCCTCCCCTTTTTAGATTAGATTCCATAAAGTGTGGAAGCAGGCCCCTCAAGTCTACACCAACCCTCCAAAGAGCAACCCACCAGACCCATTCCCCTACATTTACCCCTGACTAATCCACCTACCAGTACGGGCAATTTAGAATGGCCAATTCACTTGACCTGCACATCTTTGGATTGTGGGAGGAAACCAGAGCACCTGGAGGAAACCCATACAGACACAGGGATAATGTGCAAACTCCACACAGACAGTTGCCTGAGGTGGGAATTGAATGTGGGTCGTTAGCGCTGTGAGGCTGCAGTGCTAACCACTGAGCCACCGTGCCACTCTTTTGGTCTAAGAGCTTTTTCTTTTAACTTGGGATTGTCCTTTCAAAACTTTTAAAAGTTCTTTTCCTTTAAAGCAAAGCTATCCCAGGTCCCTTGTAAACTGCCATTTCTTTTCGAAAGCAAGAGACAGGCAAAGTGTTCAGTATTGGTTTGATCAAATTTGTCAAACACATAATCCCTTTAACATATCCAAGCTAACTATCCCTGATTTTGCCTAACATATGATGATCGGCTGAGGATCCTGGAATTGTATTCATTAGAGTTTAGAAGGTTGAGGGGAGATTTAATAGAAACTTACAAGATAATGCGTGGCTTAGAAAGGGTGGATGCTGGGAAGTTGTTTCCATTAAGCAGGGATACTAGGACCCTTGGGCATAGCCTTAAAATTAGATGGGGTCAATTTAGAACAGAAATGAGGAGATATTTCTTCAGCCAGAGAACGATTAGAGATTACTTACAGTGTGGAAACAGGCCCTTCAGCCCAAC
The DNA here is from genome assembly GCF_004010195.1 of Chiloscyllium plagiosum. Classification (NCBI taxonomy): domain Eukaryota; kingdom Metazoa; phylum Chordata; class Chondrichthyes; order Orectolobiformes; family Hemiscylliidae; genus Chiloscyllium; species Chiloscyllium plagiosum. The sequence continues at coordinate 63,972,837 of NC_057721.1, read as the reverse complement.
AAGTCCACACCAACCCGCCGAAGCGCAACCCAACCATACCCCTACATTTAGTCCTTCACCTAACACTACGGGCAATTTAACATTGCCACTTCACCTAACCTGCACATCTTTGGACTGTGGGAGGAAACCCACGCAGACACGGGGAGAATGTGCAAACTCCACACAGTCACCTGAGGCGGGAATTGAACCCGGGTCTCTGTGAGGCAGCAGTGCTAACCACTGTGCCACCGTGGGCCTGTGGAATTCATTGCCATGGAGTGCAGTGGAGGCCGGGACGTTGGGTGTCTTCAAGACTGAGATTGATCATTTCTTGGTCTCACAAGAAATTAAGGGCTATGGGGAGAGTGCAGGTAAGTGGAATTAAAACACCCATCAGCCATGATTAAATAGCAGAGTCTACTCGATGGGCTGAACGGCCTTGCTTCCACTCCTATGTCTTATGGTCTTATGGTCTTATTAATTTCTGACTCTCCAAATGTAGGTATATTCTCCATTGTAACATTCGAACAGAATCCTGAGGAAGGTCACTCAATCCAAAATGTTAACTGATTTCTCTCCACAGATGCTGCCAGATTTGCTGAGCTTTTCCAGCAATTTCTGTTAATGTTTCTGATTTACATCATCCACAGTTCTTTTAGTTTTTGTTTCTTGTTTTGAATCTCTGTCTCTATGTGTCGTGGCAGTATTTTTTCTCACGTGCCATGGCGAATAAACTCACTCCTTTTGTCAACTCCTGAAAGCCTGATTAAATTAGCTCATTTTTATAACATAAGCTTATTTGACACTGGAAGAAATAAATCTACAAAGGAATAGACCCTATTCAAATTAACCGTGTTAAAACAAACTGAGTAAAAATGTTGAACCAGTTTCATTTCCCCTTACCTGGGAGCTTTAACAAGTATCCTGTCCTGAACTGTAATGCATTGAGGAACATCATCTGGGCATAAAAGATGACAACACAAACTGGAAAACAAGACATTTCATTGTGAGTGGTGCCAGATATTTTAAGGACAAAATTATGGGGATATATTTTGTTATTCAGTAAGTGTCCATGATGTTGGTTACCCTCTGCATCGACTTGATCACACAGAATCACAAATTCATTGATCTCAGCTGCCATCAGTGACTTTCATATTTCAAAGCCAACTTCGAGACTTAGAGAAACAAGATGCTGAATTCTAAGAAATGACTTAATGTATATGTGCTTATTGCTAATGATAGTTTAATTTCACGTCAGGTTCCTTAGTTTCAGAAGTGGTGAAAGGTCACAGAATCACAGATTGTTATGGGCAGCATGATGGTACAGTGGTTAGCACTGCTGCCTCACAGTGCCAGAGATCTGTGTTCAATTCCTGCCTCAGGCAACTGTCTGTGTGGAGTTTGCACATTCTCCCTGTGTTGCGTGAGTTTCCTCCAGATGCTCTGGTTTCCTCCCACAGTCCAAAAATGTGCAGGTTAGGTGAATTGGCCATGCTAAATTGCCCGTTGTGTTAGGTGGAGGGGAATGGGTCTGGGTGGCTTACTCTTCGGAGGGTCGGTATAGACTTGTTGGGCCAAAGGGCCTGTTTCCACACTGTAAGTAATCTAAATAGGAGGCAATTCAGCCTACTGAGTCTGCATAAGCTCTTCAAATGAATACTATCTCTTATTACCACCCGTAATCATGAATGCTTGCTTGAATGCTTTGATTGAACCTGCCTTGACTACGCTTCTGGGATCTTTGTGCTAAATCTGAACCACTGATTGGATGATAAAGCTGATTCCTCACATTATATTTACTTCTTTTGATCTCTCTAAATCCATGCCGTCTTATTCTTGATCCTTTCATGAGCAGGAATAGCCTATTCCACCCAGACCTCTGAACTCCTCTTGAAAGAAATCAGTTTCAGCTTCTCAGATCTGCTTTCAACACTGAAGTTTCTCATCTCTGGACTCATTCTCATAAACCTCTTCTACACTTTCACCAATTCATTCACATCCTTCCTAGTAAATGTGTGATAGCAAGAAAAAGACGCAATACTCCAATGTGGTCCGTACTAATGTCTTATATAGGTTCAGCATGTTCTATTCCCCAGTTATAAAGCCCAAAATATCACATACTTTAATATCACATACTCAAGTAATCATATTCTCCATTTTTCATGATTTATGCTCATTTACATTCAGGTTTCTCTAGTGCAAGATTTGAGTGGTGCTGGAAAAGCACAGCAGGTCAGGCAGCATCTGAGGAGCAGGAAAATCGACGTTTCGAGCAAAAGCCCTTCATGAAGCACTTCCTCTATTGCAGCACATTCTTTAGAATAACATCCTTTATTTTATACAGTCTCTTCATGTCATTTCTACCAAAATGTAACAGCTCACCGTTTTCCGCATTTCCACTATCACCTATCCTCCCACTCCACAGAACTGCCGAAGACGTCAAGAAGTTCCACACCATCCCCCTCAGAGTTCACAATGCTTCAGTTGAAGCCTATGTGTTTAATGGGATGATCTACTAAGAAAGAGATGTGGATATCTGGGGAGCTTATTGACACGGTCAGGCTGACACTAGAAGTTGCTGGAAGAGGAGCGCTCAGCGTCATCATCCATTGTCCTGGAAATCGACAGTGTGCACTGTTCGAGGCCACTCGGATTGGGAGGGGGGAAAATGACTCCATCTGTGAGTCATTTTCCCCCCTCCCACTTTAACCAAAGGGTTGTTAAAGGGGAACAACATTAATCAAAGGCCCATGAAATGTAGAACGCAAAGCATAAAGGTAGCCTACTCTCTGGGAATTTATAGCAACAACCCTGTCTGTATGTTGCACCTCCCTGGCATACCCAGTGCTAAAAAAGTGTTTGACACCTTTTCACACAGAGGGAGCTATGCATCAGGGGTGTTGAACAATGAGGGATGCAGATTGCAACATGACCCAGTGCCATCTGTATGCCTTGCTCCCCCTGCTGGCAGATGGTGCATATTTATTTTTAAAAATTGATTCATGGGATCTGGGTATCATTAGCGGGGTCAATCCAGCCTATCCTGGGTTGCCACTTGAGCTGGCTGGCCTTTTCAGAGTGTTTTTGGAGTCACATATCATCAGGAACTGATGAGGATAGCAAATGCCCTTCCCTAAAAGACACTAGTAAATTAGATGTGTTTTTACAAAAATCAACAATCATGGTCGCCATTCGGTTAGTTTTTTTTATTCCAGATTTTCACTGATTCAAATTTATCGATCTGCAATAGTGGGATTCAAGCTTATGTCCCCAAATCTATCACCAGTGTCTCTAGATTATTAGTCTAGTGACAATGCCACTAAACCATTACCTTCCTGAGATTTCAGTGTAAGCATCTTAAAGGGTTAATGTTGAGGAGAGCATTAAACACCACCCTGTACAACAATAACATTTGGATTTGGTCAGAATAACTTTGGACCTCAAAGGAGATGGACCTACCATATAAGATCTATTACATCAGAGTAACCTGTGCCGAGATAATGCTGTCATGTAATAAATGGAATTTGAAAATAAATTATATTTGGCCCTGAAGTCCAATCTTACCCCCTCAGTTATGTCAGCTAGTGTAATGTTAACCCGTATCAGGAGATCTGGGTTAGTATCTGACTCACCTCAGCACTCAGTTGCCTAAAATCGAGCTGGAGTAAAAGCAAGGCCACGTAGACTATTTGTTCGAGAATCGATAATTTTGACCTTTAATGGTTGCCAATTCAGAGAGAAGCTATTCCGTGAATTTCTGTTCTCTGAATATGATGACTTAATTGATTGATTTTGAATTGTTGTTTACAAACTTGTGAACAATAAAGCTAATATTTAATATATGAGTGTTTTATTTTAGCTCTGTTAATAATTGTTAGAAATATTAGGCGAGCTTTCTTCTGGGTCATCTTTATGTGAGCAGCTGTGCTGTTTTGACCAAATTACTTCAGTGATGTCATACAGTCATAGAGCCATAGTGATATACAGCATGGAAACAGACCCTTCGGTCCAACCCGTCCATGCCGACCACATATCCCAACCCAATCTAGTCCCACCTGCCAGCAACCGGCCCATATCCCTCCAAACCCTTCCTAGTCATATACACATCCAAATGTCTCTTAAATGTTGCAATTGTACCAGCATCCACCACATCCTCTGGCAGCTCATTCCATACATGTACCACCCTCTGTGTGAAAAAATTGCCCCTTAGGTCTCTTTTATATCTTTCCCCTCCCACCCTAAACCTGTGCCCTCTAGTTCTGGACTCCCCGACCCCAGAGAAAAGACTTTGCCTGTTTATCCTATCTATGCCCCTCATAATTTTGTAAACCTCTATAAGGTCACCCCTCAGCCTCCCACGCTCCAGGGAAAACAGTCCCAGCCTGTTCAGCCTCTCCCTGTAGCTCAGATCCTTCCTCAGATTCCTGAAGAAGGACCTGTGCCCGAAACGTTGAATCTCCTGTTCCCTGGATGCTGCCTGACCTGCTGTGCTATTCCAGCAATAAAGTTTCAACTTTGATCTCCAGCATCTGCAGACCTCACTTTCTCCTCAGATCCTCCAACCCTGGCAACATCCTTGTAAATCTTTTCTGAACCCTTTCAAGTTTCACAACATCTTTCCGATAGGAAGGAGACCAGAATTGCACGCAATATTCCAACAGTGACCTAACCAATGTCCTGTACCGTCGCAACATGTCCTCCCAACTCCTGTACTCAATACTCTGACCAATAAAAGAAAGCATACCTCTAAGACTCATTGAGTAGAGTTTCTCATGGAACATTTTTCAAAGTTTCAAGGAGTGGGAAGTTAGAGACAGTGCCCCTTCTTACCTTGAATCTCAGAAACCCTGGCTTTTTTCTTCAGTTCAGGGAGCCCCTAAGCTTTTAGGTACTGAACTGGGAGGTTTGAATTTTCGAGGCAGGCAGTGACAAGTTCAGACAGTTTCGTTTCATTTAATTGCTTGCTTCATTAGGAACTAAATCTCTGAGCTGGGTGGGCTTGAGCTGGCTCATTGTTCTGTACTTCTCCCTTTCTCCATTGACTCTCAATTTGAGCTTGAGTCCACACAGTGATGCAATCTCCTAATCTGCTTTTTAATAGCTGCAGGGACATTGAGCAGAGATTCCGTAGTTTCCGTAGGAGGTTGGTAAACTTAGCCTTATTACAGAAAACCTTTACTCGATAAGACAATGTCTTTTTCATTGGGCTTTCTTACAACTGATGGCCATGATATTTTCTTCAACTATTTACTTAGATTACTTACAGTGTGAAAACAGGTCCTTCAACCCAACAAGTCCACACCGACCCTCCAAAGAGCAACCCACCCAGACCCATTCCCCTACATTTACCCTTTTACCTAACACTACAGGCAATTCACCTAACCTGCACATTCTTTGACTGTGGAAGGAAACCCACACAGACACAGAGAGAATGTGCAAATTCCACACAGACAGTTGCCTGAGGCAGGAATTGAACCCGGGTCTCTGGTGCCTGTGAGGTAGCAGTGCTAACCACTGTGCCACCAAGCCACCCTCTTTCACCTTTGGAACTAAACGGATAGTTCAAAGCACAATTATTTACAATCTAATATTTTTGACACTTGCTACCCAATGGCACCAGTGTCTTCAAGTATGAATATTTTATATCAATTGTCCCCTTAAAGCAATCCAGACCTTCTTTTAAGCTTTAACAGCCTCATCACCCAGGCAGACATCAATCAGCACAGGTCACACAACCTCCTTCATGTCACATGACTTTTGAAAGTACAATCCCAGAAAATGATGATCTTATAATTTCTCATCCAAATCACTGACCCCAAGTGCTTTTCTGGTCATTCATCCTCTGCCAATATCTGGAATATTTGCTGGCTTATTGATCTATCTTTGTTTTACTTCCCATTATACAATTCTTTGCATAGCAACCCTATATAAATAGGTAATAAAGAGGACCTGAGACCTGTGAGCTTCACACGTGACATGTGAGCTAAAGCACAGTTGATAATTATCATGTGGACATACGTACCACCTCCAAGGAACTTTCAAAGTGACACGTCAGACTCAAGACCTTGGTAACGGTCTGTTTGTTATATTAAGTCAATGAGTAACTCAATTGCACAATTAAGTGGTTGACATTGAAAAATTTATTTGGCTCTATGCTGACATTTTGACTCCTTATCTCGGTGCACTGAGACTAAATTTTAAAAAAGATCCAAATGAGATTTTGAGGTGGACTTCACAGCAGTTCAACGTTTCTTTACAGTATCTTTTGAATCTGTGGTTGAATGATTCTAAAACATAGTAATGATGCAAGTCATTTAGAAATTGGTGCTGTTAAATGTAATGTTTTTGTAAAATGGATTTATAAAAATGTTTGTAAAACCTTTAAATCAAGCCTGTAAAATGAAAATCCAATTCAACTTATTATTGAGTACTATACTCTGATTTTGGATATTTGTTTATTGATTTCTATGGTGCTATTTCAGATTCTTTATTACAATGGCCCTACGAGCTGAAGTGATCTTGCTTCCTTTTATCCAGGATGGTGATTGTCTCATTAATCTCTCTAATGATTGTGCAATTACTTTTTAAAGGTTTACTGCCCTGTTTGGAGCTCAGTGTGCAAAGTTCTGGAATCTATCTGATGAGTAATTCCAGGTAGTGATTCATTTTTAATTCATTCAGCGTTGTTGGTTAGGTCAGCATTGATTGGCCATCTTAATTGCACTTGAGAAGGTGATGGTGAGCCACCTACTTGAACGCAATGATTTTCAAAATGGAGGGGAAAGGTGGTGATGTCACGAGATAAGCAATCTAAATACCCAAGCCAGTCATCTCGGGACACAAGTTCAAATTCCACCTTAGCACTTGGTAAAATTTCGATTCAATTATTAATTCTGGAATGGAAAGCTAGTCACAGTAATAGTGACCCTTCAACTATTGTTGATTGCCATAGAAACCTATCTGCCCTCTAGAGAAGAGAATCTGCCATCCTTACATTGCCTGACCTACATGTGCCTCCAAGTGCAAGGCTATGTGGCTCACTCCTAACTACCCTCCGAAGTGATTCAGCAAGCTACTCAGTTGTATCAATTAGACAGAGTTAATGAGAATAATATTAACAACACTGACATTTGCTTTATTAATATTTCACATGAAAATTTTGAAAGCTGTTCCACAGACAAATCAAGCAACCACCTGACATAATCCGATTCACCAAATCATACCTTCCAAATAACGCCCCGAGCAAGGTCATCACCATTCCTTGATATGTCCTGTGCCACCGGTGGAACAGACCCAGCAGAGCTGTTGGCACAGGGGTATACAATTGGAAGGGAATTGAGGAGTCCTTTATATTAAGTCTGAACCCCATGAAGTCTCATGATATTGGGTAAAACAGGGGCAAGGGATCCTCTGGGAAGGAGCTGAAAATGTGTTGCTGGAAAAGCGCAGCAGGTCAGGCAGCATCCAAGGAGCAGGAGAATCGACGTTTCGGGCATGAGCCCTTCTTCAGGAATGAGGAGAGTGTGCCAAGCAGGCTAAGATAAAAGGTTAGGAGGAGGGACTTGGGGGACGGGCATTGGAAATGCGATAGGTGGAAGGAGGTTAAGGTGAGGGTGATAGGCCGGAGTGGGGGTGGGGGCGCATGTCCTTGGTGGAGTGGGAGGGGGAGTTGAAGTGTTGAGCCACGGGGTGGTTGGGTTGGTTGGTCCGGGTGTCCCAGAGGTGTTCCCTGAAACGTTCTGCAAGTAGGCGGCCTGTCTCCCCAATATAGAGGAGGCCACATCGGGTGCAGCGGATGCAATAAATGATGTGTGTGGAGGTACAGGTGAATTTGTGGCGGATATGGAAATATCCCTTGGTGCCTTGGAGGGAAGTAAGGGGGGAGGTGTGGGCGCAAGTTTTGCATTTCTTGCAGTTGCAGGGGAAGGTGCTGTGAGTGGAGGTTGGGTTGGTGGGGATCCTCTGGCCTATTATCATTTACCACCGTCAGTCAGCTAATGAATCCATACCCTCCATTTGTAAAACTACTTGGTACGAATATGCACAGAACAGCTGAACCCAAGAGATGAGATGAAAATAGAGCCGTTGACATCAAAGCATCATTGTCCAATTCTGGCCTGGGAGCTCTAACAAATTTGAGTCAATGAGAGAACCTTTTACTAGCTGGAGTCATGAATGGCCCAAAGTTGTGGCCATTGGAGCAGCCGCAGGTCATCTCTGCAAGAGTGATGTAAGGGCCAGACCAGATAAGGCAGATTCCTTCCCTGACAATTTCAGGGTCGTCATTAGACTCCTAATTTTTGATATTTATTGAACTCAAATTCCACCATCTGCCATGACAGAATTTAAACCCAAGTTCAAACCTGAGGGGCTCTGGATGAACAGACGCAAGATAATATCACTAGGCCATCGCCCACCCACACTGAAACAGTCTGTAAACTGTCCAAATACAGCAAGGCCTGGATAACATGTAGGCTGGGGATGATAAGTATCGAGAGTGTGGTGCTGGAAAAGGACAGCAGGTCAGGCAGCATCCAAGGGGCAGGAGAGTTGAAGGAAGGGCTTATGCCCGAAACATCGGGCATAATGACTGTGCTTTTCCAGCACCACACTCTCGTCGCTGATCTCCAGCATCTGCAGTCCTCACTTTCTCCTGTGGATGGTAAGTGTTAATTCACATTCTCAAATAGAAGTGCCAGGCAATGACTATCTCCAAGAAGAGGGAATCAAACTATTTCTCCTTGCCATTCAATGACATTCATATCACTGAATCAATTATTGAGTTTTACTGTTGGTAGTAGGATGTCAGAGGGATCAGTGTTTGGGCTATAAATATCTATAACATGTACCAATGATTTGGCATGAAATGTAAAATCACTAATTTTGAAAACAACACAAAACTAGGAGGAACTGTCAGTGGTGAGGAGGAAGTAAAAAAGCTTCAAGATGATTGAGATAAGTTTACTCAGTAAGCGAATGCATGGCGGATGCAACATAAAGTTTGAGGTTATCCATCTTGATGGGAAAAATGGAATGGCAGAGTATTATTTCAATGGTGAGAGGGTGGGAAATGATGTACAAATGAATTTGGTGTCCTTGGGCTTGCTGCAGATGCAGTAAGTTGTTAGTGTTAAGATTGAGTCAACTGGGCTTGTATTCATTTGAGCTTAGAAAACTGAGAGGGGCTTGCATTAAAATGTGTAAAGGACTGGACAGTCATAGAGTCATACAGCAGGAAGCAAATACTTTGATCTAATTTGCCCATGCGACCAGATTTCTCAATCTAACATAGTCCCACTTACCTGTGTTTGGCCCATATCTGAAAAATGTGTTGCTGGAAAAGCGCAGCAGGTCAGGCAGCATCAAAGGAGCAGGAGAATCGACGTTTTGGGCATAAGCCCTTCTTCAAACCTTTCCTATTCGTGTACCTGTCCAAATGTCTTTTAAATGTTGTAACTGTACCTGCATCTATCAGTTCCTCTGGCAGTTCATTCCTCATACGAACCACCCTCTGTGTGAAAAAGTTGCTCCTCAAGTCCATTTCAAATCTTTCTTCTTGATCTTGAAAATATGCTGCCTAATTTTGAACTCCCACACCCTACAGAAAAAGCCTTTACTATTCACCTTATCGATGCCCCTCATGATTTTATAAACCTTCATAAGGTCACCCCTTAACTTCCTAAGCTCCACTGAACAAAGTCCAAGCGTATCCAGCCTCTTGTTACAACTCAAAACCTTCATTCCCAAAAATAATCTGGCAAATATTTTCTGAACCTCTCCATTTTAAGAATATCCTTTCCATAGCAGGACACAAGGACAAAAACAAATTGCTGGAGGAATTCAGCAGTTCTGGCAGCATCTATGGAGAGAAAGCAGAGTTAACACTTCGAGTCCAGTGGCCCTTCTTCAGAATGTTTCCATTTTTGTTCCATTTACCACTATCTCAGAAGGAGAGAAAACTTTCACATAAAGATCAGCTTGGCAGCCAGTATATCTCACCTTGATGGGAGGTGTAGATTTCATTAGCACTGAGTGTCTATCCAGACCAAACTTACAGTATCTAAGTGAGTGTTAAAACATCAATCATCCCATAGGAGATCCTCAGGAGATGTGTTTGTGATGTTGTTTTCGGCAACAAACTGCTGACTCCCATGACTGCAATAAAGTTGCTTTGTTATGTTTGCACTTTGAAATCTCAGCATCCAATAACCATTTTAACCCCATAATTGCAGCTGGACTTGATAGCCCCACCCTATCTGTTTCCTGAATGTGAACTGTATGACCAGTGAAGAATGAAGTAACCATATGGACCTGGGCTATTTCTCTACTATAAAGGAATTAAGATATGGCCTTGACATTTTTGCTCCCATATGGATGCAGGATAAGATGCAAAGCATATTTTTTAGAATTGGGGCCTGATGGTTTGAAACTTGATGAAGCTTTGGGCAGATTGTCAGCTGTCATTGATGACATTTATCAAAAAGATGACTTACCGACTGTTCATGAGGCATTGTCAGATTTTGACGAGTTTGGAAAGAGTGGAGACCATATGCAGACATTTAATCTGGACGTTTCTCCATTAGTGCTGACATTTAATTGTTAGACCTTGCAAAAGTTTCAAGTTTGGAAAGACTTCTAATTTTGGCGAAAATTAAATGTGCAGATAAATGCATACTGCAAGAGCAAATGTCAGCAGCACCAGCATCAAAGCAACTCCTTGAAAGGCATTATTTCTTCAGTAACATTCTTGGCACAGAGGGGGAAATTGGCAAAGCGATGGAGATTGGAGGATACTATTTATATAGGCTGTTCAAACCCATCAGGTACAGGTTGTAATGAGCAGTAAGAAAAGGAAAACAGTAAATAAGTGAAATGGGAACAAAAATGCATTGGATAATTTTGAGAATCAAAGAGAATTTGGAATTTTCAAAACCCCAGAAAGAGTCTAGTCGATTGATGTTTCAAGTGCTGTCCCAAGCACCACTATGCCAAAGACTTATTGAAACAGTATAGCAGAGTATTCAAACATGAAATAAGCAGATGGAGAAAGAAGATGCAGATTCAGAACAAAGAAAGGGCATTGTATTGGTCACAAGATCTTTTCACCAGTGGTGAATGTGTTTGTGTCAGAATCTCTCAGTTGTGCAGTATTAAATAGTGGATGTAGGTATTAGATGCGCAGACCAACTAATATGCCACTTAGACTGTTAGAGTAATAAGAATCAAAATAAAGTGAAGGAATTCAAAAGTTCAGATTTGGGGATGATGATACACTAAATTCTTTAAAATGAGTCATCATTTTTTGTAAGAATCAATCATTTTATTTGCACGTTAGCACATTATGTATTAACAGGACGTTTTACCCTAAATTTTTGTTATTTGGCTATCTCCAGGTATCTGCGTTTTTAAAAAAATAAAAGCAGAATATGTGAGAGAGATATGAGTCACCAGAACAGATCTGATACAAAATGGTTTACAATGGAACTGAGGGGTGGCAGTCCACATAGTTCCTCATTAAGAGATTTTGATAAATGGTAAGATTCTCATTGCTCTTAAGAAAGAGTGACTGCAGAAAAATAGTGTTATCTACATTTTATATTTCAATTTATCTTGTAAGAGGAATTATTTCTTCATCAAGAAACATTTGTTGCGAGCCATAATGTTTATTGGACTGTCACAGTGTCATCTTGGTCCGACAGATTCTGCAGAGTCTTGACTACATTTTCATTGATATAGAACTCCTTAAAGTCAGATTTTAAGGCCTTGTGTCCCTTCCATTTCCTGGCATCATTCACTATGTAGGTATGATATGGGTCTTCTGTGTGCTCTTGCCTTCTGGATCGTACAGTGCTGGCCAGTATTGTTATGATAATGAAGGTGAAGATACCAAACATCACCAGTATGTACAAATAAGCAAATTGAAATTCTTCTTCCTGGAGTGTTTTATTCAAGGCCGCTGCCTGCTTTTGTTGAGCCTTATAATTTTTGTAAAACTCAATGAAAAACTTTTCAAATATGAGGGTTATATTCGACAGTTCTGAGCTATTAGATTTAACAGCTTCCATTGCACCAGTCCTATTGAAAAAGAAATTGACAAGGAATTCTGATTAGTATTTTAATCCCTTTTCCTCAGTTTTGTTTTACTCACTGAAACATGGAAAATTCACATGGAATGTATAACGCATGAGGACACCATTACTTTCCATTCATTTACATGCAGCGTTTGGTACACTTTCCTTTATTGGTCAGAGTATTGAGTGCAGGAGTTGGGAGGTCATGTTGCAGCTGTACAGGACATTGCTTAGGCCACTTTTGGAATATTGTGTGCAATTCTGGTCTCGTTCCTATAGAACATAGAACATTACAGCGCAATACAGGCCTTTCGGCCCTCGATGTTGCGCCGACCTGTGGAACCAATAAGAAAGGATGTGAAACTTGAAGGGTTCAGAAAAGATTAAAGGATATTGTCTGGGTTGGAGGGGTTTGAGCTATAAAGGAGAGGCTGAATATGCTGGGGCTGTTTTCCCTGGAGCGTCGGAGGCTGAGGGTTGACTTTATAGAAAATCATGAAGGGTATGGATAGGGTAAATAGACAATGTATTTTCCCTGAGGTGGGGGAGTCCTGAACTCAAGGACATAGGTTTAGGGTGAGAGGGGAAAAGATATAAATGGGACCTAAGGGGCAACCTTTTCACTCAGAAGGTTGAGCATTTATGGAATGAGCTGCCAGAGGAAGTAATGGAGGCTGGTACTATTATAGCATTTAAAAGGCATCTGGATGGGGAAATGAATAGAAAAGGTGGAGAGGGATATTGGCCAAGTGCTGGGAAATGGGACTAGGTTAATTTAGAATATCTGGTCAGCAATGGACCAATTGGACCGAAGGGTCTGTTTTCGTGCTGTGCATCTCTATGACTCTATGATCTCACATACATTTTTCTCTAATGGGGACAATGGAGACACTAATTGAGCTTGTTTTATGACCACAGTGACTCTGACATTTTGCAAAACTGCTGAAATGGTATGTCTTTTTTTTATACTGTGGAATGTATCACTCAAGTATCAACATGTAATTATTACATATAATGATCAGAAAATTACAAGAAGGCTAGTAAATAGAGCAAATAAATTTGAAACAAGTAAGCACAGCACTCAGTAAAAATGTAAAGTCACTGTAATCTAACCAGACCATAGGGCTGTTCTCTCATTAGCAAGAGACAACTGCTGGTGATTTAACCTGAGGGTCACCACACCTCAGGCAATGGAAGTGGTTGAGAAGGAGAGCTTTTCATGATAATGTCAGCCAGTGCAGGAATTAAACCTAAGCTGTTGGCATTACTCTGCATTACAAATCAGCTAATTCAGCTAACTGAGCTACACTATATCACCATACCTACCTACCTAACCCGAGCTGATCCATGATCTTTTTTGCAATATGTCATTTCCAAATACTGATAAACGGGACAAAAACATTACTTCCACCACTGGAGAAATTAGTTGACAAAGTATCAGAGTTGAGATGATGAGAAATAATTTTTAACACAATGAGTTCTTCATAATCATCTGGAATGGACTGGTGAAAGTAAAAAAAAGAAAAATCTCTTGAACCAGGGACAGTCAACATGTAGATGTTAATACCACAGGTAGAAATCAAGATAAGTAGCAGAGATATCTTCAAGGGAAAACTAGATAATTACATGAGGATGAAAAGAATAAAGGGATATGTTCATGGGGTTTGATGAAGAAAGCTGGCAAGATGCTCATGTGGAGCACAAACATAACCATGGATCTGTTGCACTAAGTGCCTCTTTCAGTCCTGCAAGTACTGCTTTGTAAGAAAATGTCCACAGTAACTTTGAAAAGGCAATTTGACTTATTAAGAAGGAAAAAGTGAGTAACACTGTGCGGAGGAAGAAGGCTAACTAAATTACTCTTTCAAAGTACCAACATTAGCACATGGGCCTGAATGGCTCCCTTCTGCACTGTATGAAAGCTGCACTGTATGAATCCCAAGTATGTTATTGTCTTTTGGAGATGTCGGCAGTCTTGTTGTGAGGTGGACCCAGATACAATCTGCCCCAACTTGTCAGAATGATTTCTCTGACAAAATGCAGTGGATGGAGCATGGTTATAAAATATAAATGATGTGCATTAAAATAATCCCAGTTATTTACAGCAGCACAATCTCCAGGGTTGATTAAAGGGAGTCTGTTTCCCAATTTGAGATATTTTCTAAGGTAGCCATAACACTAACCTTTGGTGGATGTAGGTTTGCTTGCCGAGCTGGAAGGCTCATTTTCATATGTTTCGTCACCATACCTGGCTCGAAGGCAGTGCAGGCTTTAATTACGCATAAAAAACTGATTTTTTTGTGGGCGGCACGGTGGCACAGTGGTTAGCACTGCTGCCTCACAGCGTTGGAGACCCGGGTTCAATTCCCGCCTCAGGCGACTGACTGTGTGGAGTTTGCACGTTCTCCCCGTGTCTGCGTGGGTTTCCTCCGGGTGCTCCGGTTTCCTCCCACAGTCCAAAAATGTGCAGGTCAGGTGAATTGGCCATGTTAAATTGCCCATAGTGTTAGGTAAGGGGTAAATGTAGGGGTATGGTGGGTGGCGGGTCGGTGTGGACTTGTTGGCCCGAAGGGCCTGTTTCCACACTGTAATGTAATCTAATCTAAAATCTAATACTAGGTAACATCATCAGTGAGCCTCTGGACAAAGCATTGTGGATGATTCCTGCTTTCTATTTATATGTTTGGGTTTCCTTGGATTAGTGATGTCATTTCCTGTGGTGATGTCATTTACTATAGTGATGTCATTTCCTGTTATTTTTCTCAAACAAATAGCTCTGCCAACCACCCAGCCCAAACTTTTGGGTCTATTACGTGGATGACATCTTTGTCATCACTATACGAAACAAATTAGGGGAAACCTTCAAGACCATCAATAGTACCCTTACTGGCATAAAACTTGCTAAAGGGGAGGAAAACAACAACAAACTGCCATTCCTAGATGTCACAGTAGAGCGAACATCCAATGGGCAACTTCAAAGCAGCATCTACAGGAAAACAACACATATTGAACTACAGAAGCAATCATCCCAACACCCACAAAGGAAGCTGCATTAGAACATTATTTCAACGAGCCACCACACACTGCAGTACAGAGGAACCCGATTTGTGGTAAATCAGGTCCAAATCGATGTGTTTGTTGATAGAGTTCCAGTTGGAATGTCATGCTTCTAGGAATTCTTGTACGTGTCTCGGTTTGGCTTGTCCTAGGATGGATGTGGTGTCCTTCCCCATCTATATGTAAGGATATTAGTGAGAGAGAGTCATGTCGTTTTGTGCCTAGTTGATGTTTATGTATCCTGGTGGCTAGTTTTCTGCCTGTTTATCCAATGTAGTGTTTGTTACAGTCCTTGCAAGGTATTTGACACTAGTCTTGTTTATTGTCTGTATAGGGTCTTTCAAGTTCATTAGCTGCTGTTTTAGTGTGTTGATGGGTTTGTGGGCTGCCATGATGCCAAGGGGTCTGAGTAGTCTGGCAGTCATTTCTGAGATGTCTTTGATGTAGGGGAGCGTAGCGAGGGTTTCTGGACATATTATGTCTGCTTGTTTGTGTTAGTTGCTGAGAGATCTGTCGACTGTGTTCATTGGGGACCTGTTCTTTTTGAATACACTGTTTAGGTGATTTTCCTCTGCTTTGCGTAGTTCCTCTGTACTGCAGTGTGTGGTGGCTCATTGAAATAATGTTCTAATGCAGCTTCCTTTGTGGGTGTTGGGATGATTGCTTCTGTAGTTCAATATGTGTTGTTTTCCTGTAGATGTTGGTTTGAAGTTGCCCATTGGCTGTTCGCTCTACTGTGATATCTAGGAATGGCAGTTTGTTGTTGTTTTCCTCCCCTTTAGCGAGTTTTATGCCAGTAAGGGTACTATTGATGGTCTTGAAGGTTTCTCCTAATTTGTTTCGTTTAGTGATGACAAAGATGTCATCCACGTAACAGACCCCAAAGGTTTGGGCTGGGTGGTTGGCAGAGCTATTTGTTTGAGTATCTGTATTACTGTCTCTACTAAGAACCCTGATATCGGAGATCCCATGAGTGTTCCATTGGTTTGTCTGTAGGTTTTGTTGTTGAAGGTTGAGTGGGTGGTAAGGCATAGGTCCACTAGCCTGACAATACTGTCCTTGCTGATGAAGTTAGTGGTGTTTGGTGTATGTGTCTTTGGGTCTTCTAATAGTGTAGTCAGTGTTTCCTTGGCGAGGTTGATGTTGATTGATGTGATCAGGGCTGTTACATCAAAGTAGACTATTATTTCATTCTCTTCTGTCTTTGTGTCTTTGATGGTCTTCAGGAATTCTTGGGTGGAGTGGCGTGAGTCATCTAATAAGTGTTTTAGTCTTTGGTGTAGCTCCTTAGCCAATCTGTAAGTTGGTGTTCCAGGTATCGAGACTATGGTTCTGAGGTGGACTCCTGGTTTGTGAATTTTGGACAAACAGGTGGAAAACTAGCCACCAGGATACATAAACATCAACTAGCCACAAAACAACATGACCCTCTCTCACTAAAATGCTTACATACAGATGAGGAAGGACATCACTTCGACTGTGACAACACATCCAGCCTAGGACAAGCCAAACAGAGAATTCCTAGAAGCATGGCATTCCAATCAGAGCTCTATCAACAAACACACTGATTTGGACCCAATTTACCACTGGCTGAGAAAAAAGGAAATGACATCACCACCGGAAATGACATCACCACAGGAAGTGACATCACACACCCAAAGAAATTCAAATATATTAATAGAAAGCAGGAATCATCCGCAATACTTTGGCCAGAGGCTCACTGAAGAAGTTACCTAGTAGGGTGACAAAATGTCTGAAAATGAACCTTCCAGCTCAGCGAGCAAACCTACATCCAGAACCTCAACCTAAGCTACAAATCTTCTCAAAACTCACTAACCTTTGGCGCATTATAAATTTAAAGGTAGAAGATAGAGGGTGGTGAGGGATGGTTGTTTTTCAGACTGGATGCCTGTGATCAGTGGAGTCTCACAAGGATCGGTGCTGGGTCCACTACTTTTCATCATTTATATAAATGATTTGGATATGAGCATAAGAGGTATAGTTAGTAAGTTTGCAGATGACACCAAAATTGGAGGTGTAGTGGACAGTGAAGAAGGTTACCTCAGATTACAACGGGGTCTTGATCAGATGGTCAATGGGCTGAGAAGTGGCAGATGGAGTTTAATTTAAATAAATGTGAGGTGCTGCATTTTGGGAAAGCAAATCTTAGCTGGACTTATGCACTTCATGGTAAGGTCTCGGGGGTATTGCTGAACAAAGACACCTTGTTGTGCAGATTCATAGCTCCTTGAAAGTGGAGTTGCAGGTAGATAGGATAGTAAAGAAGGCATTTGGTATGCTTTCTTTTATTGGTCAGAGTATTGAGTACAGGAGTTGGGAGGTCATGTTGTGACTGTACAGGACATTGATTAGGCCACATTTGGAATATTGCGTGCAATTCTGGTCTCTTTCCTATCGGAAGAATGTTGTGAAACCTGAAAGGGTTCAGATAAGATTTACAAGGATGTTGCCAGGGTTGGAGGATTTGAACTACAGGGGCGAGGTTGACTAGACTAGGGCTATTTTCCCTAGACCGTCAGAGGCTGAGAGGTGACTTTATAGAGGTTTATAAAATCATGAGGGGCATGGGTAGGATAAATAGACAAATTCTTTTCCCTGGGGTGGGGGAGTCCAGAACTAGAGGGCATAGGTTTCAAGTAAGAGGGGAAAGATATAAAACAGACTTAAGGGGCAACTTTTTCACACAGAGGGTGGTACATGTATGGAATGAGCTGCCAGAGGAAGTGGTGGAGGCTAGTACAATTGAACATTTAAGAGGCATTTGGATGGGTATATGAATAGGAAGGGTTTGGAAAGATATGGGCCAGGTGCTGGCAGGTGGGACCAAATTGGGGTGGGATATCTGGTCGACATGGACGAGTTGGACCGAAGGGTCTGTTTCCGTGCTGTACGTCTCTATGACTTTATGACTCTGCCTAGAGTGGGAACCCTGACTAATTGAAAACTCATTCACATCCCAGGAACACAGTTACTATGGTTACCTTGCCACTCCTCTGACTGGGATCATTTAGTACAAGGAGCTTCCTAGAATGACCATCACTTACATTTCCTCAGCTGACACCTTTGTCCTATCCATGCTGTCCTCCTCCTGTTTCTGATAAGGATGGTTTGGGTACTAAACCAAAGCCATCTTTCCACCAACTTTCTCTCCCCACTTTTGAAAGGGTCACCTATACAGAACAAGTAAAATGAAACAACATTTAACACTGACATCAGAAGCCAGGCTTCCTCAATGAGAAAGAGGTTTGTCAAAGAAAACCTGTGGTCTTGCATAGGAAGTGTTTTTGTGCTCGTCTAAGTGAAGACTAAAGGACTATATGTTTTATTCAGCACGCAGGAGCACTCTTTCCTTTGAATCAAAAGATTGGAGGATAAAGCGCAAAATGATAAACACAAGCATTTAATTGAGCATATCACTTCAGTGCAGTTTGGAAGGAGTGCCACATTCATCAAATTGTCAGATGAGATGTTAAATTGAGGCTCCGCCATTTCATTGCAGTAAATATAGAAGATTCCATGTCACAGTTCATGGAACAGTAGAGGAATACTCTGCTGGCATCCTGGCAAGTACTAACCTTCAACCACCATCATTGAATAAGATTGGTCACTTACATCTGCTGTTAATGTAGCACGGAAATGTATAAGTTACAGGCCACTCTGTTCTACACTGCAACAACTCCACTTTGAAAGAATTTAATGGTCTGCGAATGGTTACGGAATGTCCTGATATTATGAGAGTTGCTTCATTAGCATTTTTACAGCATTCCAATTAAAGTATGCTGAACATGATTTTCTAATGTATAGTGTATCCATAATTTAAAAAGCAGCATTAAGATAAATAGAATTGTAAAAGAACAAACTAGCCAGTAGGAAATTAAAGCATAAATGGCAATTCAATTCCCTGGGCTTTACTGTAAGGGTTTGGAACGAGATATTATAACCCACTGACTGTTGTTTTAACGCCCTTGGTCTAAACATTTACGAAGACCTAAACAGACCTATTAGTTTATCCAGAGTACAATTTTTTTTCCAAATAATACAGTAATAAAGCTGAATGATAGCCGGGAGTTATATAGTGACTGTACAATATGGTACAACATCCTGTTTACTCGGCAGTTTTAGTAATAGCTTAACACTGAGATTACAGACGTGGTGCTTTTTGAGTTTCATATTTTAATGTTAAAATCAAAAAAAAATATCTCAAGAGGAATTAAATAATAACCATAAAATCAACAAGGAAAATAAATATAATGAAAGGTGTAATAGACATAACTTTTTTCTCATGTAAAAATCTGTGTAGATTTTACAATTAATCAAGAAAATATAAGTAATATTCACTTATTACTGAAACAGCTACTTACCAGGACGACCTAGAAGCTTAAAATCAGAAGCAATATCAAAATTGTTGTCGTATATAAGTGACCTGTTCCAGCAAGTAACCTTGAAACCTTGAATGAGAGGGATTGATAAACTCATTTATAAACAGATCAAAAATTACTTACTGCATGATAAACATATCTTAGTTATGTCTAATCCGCTGCCAACTGTTTTATCAAATATTACACAAGCTCTAATAAGCAAATACACCACCTTGTTTGCTGCTGAGCCATGGAGAACAAAGAGGCTTAGGCTCATCCTTGCCTTCTTTACTGAGTTAGTTGGCCTCTCACCTTGGCCTCAGTATGACTTCACTAAGGAGATTGGAGGGGTGGTGGCAGGGGTGGGTGGGAGCATCAGCCAGCCCTGATTGTTATTCAGATGCAGTGCATATCTCAAATCATAAAATGCTCAGTGCAGTTGCTGGCCACTCACCCAGCATACCTGTATTAGCTCTTTGAAATGCTATTCGATTAAGCTCAGCAAAACTTTAACTTTCAAGTTTTTTTGTGTGTAGAACCTTACAATAATACAACAATTAGTCCAGGCAGATGGATCTCTCGTCCAGTGGTGTTGCCATTGCATCACCTTTGTGATAAATGATAAAGACCCAATTAAGTATTGAGAACACTGATGAAGTTGTTTTCTGTCCCCATTCCAATCTCTATTCTCTAATTTCTATAGCTAGTTTCTGCCCATATCCCTGGTAACAGTCTGAGTTTAAGCCATTCTCTTCACAAACTTGGTATCACAGTTAAGCCTAGAGTAAGCTTCTGATCTCATCGTTGTTTCATCACTAAGACCATGTATTACATCCTTATAGTGCCTGACATTGAATGAGTGAAAGCTATTATTGTGGTATATATTTTTCAGTGAGAAAAACAGTAAAATATACTACGTGCCGCCATGTTTCAGTGTCATTTTGAATATTTTAAGAATAAGAAAAATAAAGAAAGATATAATTTAAAGAGTGTCCATTACTCCTGAACCAGCTCATCGTCAATGATGTCCTTGCCCTAACACCTCGCCACCCCTTCCCACTGTCTCAGATCATATGCTGCTAAAACTCTACCATGACCAAGGGTTATAACCCCAAAGTACTATGGACATTTTTAACTCTTAATTCCAAAATGTATTTTTTTTCACAAGAGAACTGCTACATAGACAATAACTGCAAGTGTTAAAAAAAGTGTTTGTATTGAAGAAATGTAGTACCTAAAAATGTCAAAGAAACTTCAAACAGATTGTACTGTGATAAATATAAAGATAAAGCAGGGTTGATGACTCCGCATTCAAAAGCAATCCACTTTGTGTAGATGGTGTCCCAAACTGCAGAAACATGATGTTTTTCCTTTTGAAGAATGTACAAGAACAAGGATTAAAAATCAAGCTTCAACTCTACTGGAGTGTACTAGTGGGATCAAACAATCTCTTAAGTACCAGACTGGCTTCAACTGGCTCAAAGGTAGAAAACAGAGGGTGGTGGTGGAGGGTTGTTTTTCAGACTGTGACCAGTGGAGTGCCACAAGGATCAGTGTTGGGTCCTCTACTTTTTGACATTTACATAAATGATTTGGATGCGAGCATAAGAGGTACAGTTAGTAAGTTTGCAGGTGACACCAAAATTGGAGGTGTAATGGACAGTGTAATGGACCTCAAATTACAACAGGATCTTGACCAGATGGGCCAATGGGCTGAGAAGTGGCAGATGTAGTTTAATTCAGATAAATGTGAGGTGCTGTATTTTGGGAAAGCAAATCTGAGGAGGACTTATACACTTCATGGTAAGGTCCTGGGGAGTGTTGCTGAACAAAGAGACCTTGGAGTACAGGTTCATAGCTCCTTGAAAGTGGAGTCACAGGTAGATAGGATAGTGAAG
>NC_057721.1:63920228-63949438 GCF_004010195.1 Chiloscyllium plagiosum | reverse complement strand
AAAGGGGTGGGGAGGGAAATATATCTCTGGTGGTGGGGTCCATTTGGAGGTGGCAGTATTGTCAGCAGATGATGTGGTTTAAGTGAAGGTTGGTAGGGTGGAAGGTGAGCACCAGGGGGGTTCTGTCCTTGTTACGGTTGGAGGGGTGGGATTTGAGGGCGGAGGAGCGGGATGTGGATGAGATGCGTTGGAGGGCATCTTCAACCACATGGGAAGGGAAATTGCAGTCTTTAAATAAGGAGGCCATCTGGTGTGTTCTGTGGTGGAACTGGTCCTCCTGGGAGCAGATACGGCAGAGGTGGAAGAATTGGGAATACGGGATAGCATTTTTGCAGGAGGTAGGATGGGAAGAGGTGTGATGCAGGTAGCTGTGGGAGTCGATGGGTTTATAAAAAATGTCAATGCTCAAATCAGTCATCATTAATGGAGATGGAGAGGTCCAGGAAGGGGAGGGAGGTGTCAGAGATGGCCCGGGTAAATTTAAGGTTGGGATGTAATGTGCTGGTGAAGTTGATGAACTGCTCAACCTCCTCACAGGAGTACAACGTGGTGCTGATGCTGTCATCAATGTAGGGGAGGAGGAGGTGGGGAGTGGTGCCAGTGTAACTACGAAAGATGGACTGTTCTACGTCGCTGACAAAGAGACAGGCATAGCTGGGGCACATATGGGTGCCCATGGCTACTCCTTTGGTCTGGAGGAGGTGGGAGGATTCGAAGGAGATATTGTTAGGGGTGAGGACCAGTTCAGCCAAACGAATCAGTGTGTCAGTGGAAGGGTACCGGTGGGGATGTTGGGAGAGGAAGAAATGGAAGGCTTGGAGGCCCTGGTCATGGCGGATAGAGGTGTTAGTATGCTACCTGGTACCTCCACTGCAACAGCTGCAAAGTTCAACTATCTACTCTTCGCGAAGATTTCAGAGACTAATTTGTGTATCTTTTTAAAAAAATTTTCAACCTGTTGGACTCCTCTCTGATTTCTAATCAATATGTGTTGCATCAGTTTAGCATTTAGAAATTAGTAAACACTCTTTTATTGTTAATTCAAGAAATCTTGGGTAATTTGGTTTCTTTTCAAACATAAAATCATTATGAATTTATTTATTATATAAGTGGAGAGATCCTTTGTAAATTACTCGTTGTGCAACCAACCAAGGTGATGGATGAATAAAGAGGAGTTGGCTCATCCCTCCTCAGCCAGATGTGATGGACCCAAACAGAAATCCCTCAAAATATTTTAAGAAGTTAGCCTAGACCTTAACTTTTACTTATTTGAAAGACAAATGTAAAGTGCTGTGTTCCAGATGTGATTCAACTGATCAAATTACTCAGTGTCAAGCAAAACACAATTTATTCAAACACTATACCTAACATATAACCAAAAAAAATTTAGAACAACTTAACTCAATTTGAGAATTTAACAGAATAATAGATATAGTAATTATTACTAATTAACTGTCCCAATATAGTAACAGGGTAAAAGTGAGGACTGCAGATGCTGGAGATTAGAGTCAAGATTAGAGTGGTTTTGGAAATGCACAACTGGTCAGGCAGCATCCGAGGAGCAGGAAAATCGACGTTTCGGGCAGGAGCCCTTGATCAGGATTTCTGATGAAGGGCTCCTGCCCGAAACTTCGATTTTCCTGCTCCTCGGATGCTGCCTGACCAGTTGTGCATTTCCAAAACTGCTCTAATCTTGACTCTAATATAG
The DNA here is from genome assembly GCF_004010195.1 of Chiloscyllium plagiosum. NCBI lineage: Eukaryota > Metazoa > Chordata > Chondrichthyes > Orectolobiformes > Hemiscylliidae > Chiloscyllium > Chiloscyllium plagiosum. The sequence goes on along the minus strand of NC_057721.1, from coordinate 63,947,730 downwards.
TAACATTCCATAAATACACCCCTTGGTAAAAAGGCCAATTCAGAAATCAGATTTTCTCACATGCAGTGCCTGCAGCAAAAAGAGAAACCCCAGCTTCTAGAGAGAAGGAAAAAAAATAGCTTTTACTTCCTCAAAACTCTAGCAGCTTCTGCTGAATATAGAAGTTAAAAAAAAACAGAATTTCTGGTCTGTGAGAGCTGGCCACATCCATCCTGGCTGCTTCAATTGTTCCAAATTTTAAAAAAATACCCAAGGCCTCACAAGCTGTTTACATTACCACCTCTTGTTCAATCCCTCTCTTAAAAGAAACCAGGATAAAATATACTTTTGAAAGCTACAGCAACATCACACAGACTTTTAAGGATATGGATCATCCCGTGTGGAACTATAACAAAGACCTCAGTGGGGGGGCTGATTGTAACATCTCTAGATTCAGCTGCTCCAATCTACCCCAATCTCCAATATTGATGCTGTCCAAAGCTCTCCTACCAAGTCTTCATTCACAGTAAGTCCAATGCCCCATCACCCTTTGCTTGCTGGCGTGCACTGGTTCCAAGTCAAACAACAGCTTCATTTGAAAATTTTCATCTTTGATTCTAAATCCATCATGGTCAAAACTGCTGTGTCTATGTAACCTCCTCTAGCCTCATAACCTTCCCAAGATATATATGCCCCTTTGTAATTTTCACCTTTTTTGCATTCTCTGTTTTAATTTGTCCACCACTGGCTTTAGTACCTTCAGTTACCTATAACCCAAGCTTTAAGAATGACTTCCCCTCATCTCTTCATCCCTCTTCCTTGTTTTCCTCCTATTAGGCCCTCCTTAAAATCTGCCTCTTTCATCAACCTTTCACTCATCTGGTCCAGTTATCTTCTAATGTGTCTTGTCATACAAACCACCCAGGGGATGTTTCATTATGTTAAAGATGTTCTATAAGCACCAGTTATTGTTGTATATGATCAGAATGCTTTGGCTGACTTCTGAAAAGCACTTTTTTGGACTGTCAGTACTAAGGTTACATGTGGTCTGAAAGTAATACGTAACAAAAGTAAAGTGACCAGCAAACCAAATGTGGAGGTGGGTAATGGAGCCATGGGTGTACTTTTTGATGGATGGAAAAGGAGGGTTGCCAAGGTGGGCACATGGAGAGTTACCTGGTTGGCATGTCCTGGCACTCTTGTTAGGGGATGATATTCAACATATATAGCCTGAGATGGAAGCCTGCGCCAGGACCAGGGAACAAATACAGAAACTAATGAGACCCCTCAGCTCCGCACTATGTAAATGCAATGTAAATGGCTCACATATGGCATAAAATGGTGCCTTTCAGAATTTGCCACCCTTTCAGCCTGGACCTAAATTGAACACTTTGGCAAACTTATACAATTGTATAAAGTTTCATAAGGGCATCATAAAGACATTTTCACATGAGCTGGCTGCATGGTCCATGCCAGCTCCTAAACCATACTGAAAGGAAATACAGCGATGCCAAAAGTGTAAGGAATGACCCTTTGCAATTTGCATGACAGAAATCAGGGGCTACATGGGATCAGAGCCAGAATGGAAAGAGTCCTTGAATGACCAGTTCTCAACTCCTTATAAGGTTACATTTTTCTATGAAGATTCTTCAGTACTGCAGCAGATAACAATTGCATCGAATTTACGACACTGAAGCAGGCCATTTTGCTTAATATATTCATATAGTGCTTCTGCTCCCACCCAACTTTTCTGACTGTATATTCTTCGTATACTTGCCCTTAATGTATCTATGTTATTTTTCTCAACCAACTCATGGAAGCAATATCCACATTCTTACAAGTCTACTTTCATGCCACGCATTCATTGCCCTGATTCTCACCTCCCAGTATTGAATGGGTCAGCCTCCTCATACTGGTTGATATGTTAAAGCAAGAAAAGTTTGGGCCCCAGAAATTTTTCAAGCTCCTTTGCATTGATTTGAAACCTGGCCACTGGTTTTTACATCAGTCTGACAGCCAGGAGTTAGGCTCATTTGAAACATAGGATCATCACTTGTACCATTTGGAAAGCTGAACTGAGTGGGAAGTGATGGTCTAGTGGTATTATCACTAGTCTGACAATGTTCTGGGCACCTGGGTTCAAATCCTATCATGGCAGATGGTGGGAGTTTGAGGTAGATATAAATCTGTTATTAAGAGTCTAATGATGTTTGTAAATCCATTGTTGGAGGAAAACACATCTGGTTCACTAATGTCCTTTAGGAGCGGAAGCTGCCATCCTTACTTGGTCTGGCCTACATGTGGCCCCAACCCACAGCAATGTGGTTGACTCTTAAGGGCCCTCATCCAATGAATTATTTAAAAGTTGCCTCTTTTCAAACAGTACTAAATTGAATACTCTGAGGAACTGGTGCTATGTTTCATTTTATTATGTCACTGTATATGTGACATAATCAGTCACATATACTGATGTGATATATGAGTATATATCCCTATACTCATATATAGGGATGAGTATATATCCCTATATATATACTAGGGATATATAGTATATATCCCTAATTGCTCTTGACATAAACTGAGTGCCCACTTCAGAGCAGGATTAAGAGTAAATCACATTGCTGTGGGTCTTAAGTCACATGTAGGCCAAACCAAGTAAGGATGGCAGATTTCCTTCACTAAAGGATATTAATGGGTTTCTGCAACGATCAACAACATTAATGTGCTCACCATGACTAAAACATGCTCTCAATTCCAGATTATTAAAACATTAAATAAATGAATTTCAAGTCCACATGCTGCTGTATTCGATTTGAACGTAGCCTGGTGCCTTTAAACTACAAGAAACAAAAAACTGCAGATGCTGGAATCCAAGGTAGACAAGCAGCAGTCTGGAAAAACACAGCAAGCCAGGCAGCATCAGAAAGTGGAAAAGTCAGCATTTTGGGTGAAACCCTTCTTCAGGACTGGGAGTGGGTGTAAGGGGAGCTGCAGATAAAGGCGGGGACAGCAGGGTGATAAGATGGGGATAGGTGAACACAGGTGGAGGGTACAATCTGGTTGGTCAGTGGAAGGAATGAATTGATTGGTAGCTGGAAGAAAGGGTCAATCAGAGGAATGGAAGGGAGGGGCTGGGAAGGGAGTTGAGAGATGGTTAGGGAGATAATTTGAAATTGGAGAACTCAATGTTGAGTCTGGTAGTCTCGATGTGGTCTTCTCTACACCAGGGAGACCAAACATAAACTCAAGGCATGTTTCGCCAAGCATCTCAGCTTGGCCTACATGAGCTGACCTGACCTCTCGGTCACCGCTCATTTTAATTCGCCTTCCCACTCCCATTCTGACATGACCATCCTCAGCCTCCTCCATTGCCACAGTGAATCAGACCACAAATTGGAGGAACAACACCCCATCTTCTGCCTGGAAAGCCTACAGCCAGAAAGACTCAACATTGAGTTCTCCAATTTCAAATAACCTCCCTTCCCATTCCCTGACCCCCTTTCCAGCCCCTCCCCCTCCCTCCCAATTCTCTGATCAACCCTTCCTTCCAGCTACCAACCGGATTCATTCCTCTCATCGACCAACTAGATCATACCTTCTACAAGTAGAACAGAAGGGCCTATTTCATTGCTGTATGATTCTGTGCCATAATCTGGATTATTACCTGTCAGGTGTGAACTGGATTGAATAAATAAGAGAAATGAATGCACAGCTCAGAGCCTGGTGTGAGGGTAGTGGATTAAATGGGGTGCTCACATCTGCACTGTGGGAAGTAGGATCTGAGCCTTTGAGATGGGCTCCATCTGAACTATGCTGAGGATAGTATGGGACTGAGCTGCATTTCTAGGGAAGTGAAGAGGACTTTAATCTAAATAGTGAGAGCAATGAATTAAATATGGGAAGATGTGATGAATCAAAGAGTAGATAGAAGGCAAGAGAGAAATGTACTAATGAGGAAATGATGAACCAACTGTGATAGGAAGGGATAGAGAGTACAAATCTAAGAGTTAATCAGCAGATAAAGCTAGAGGTAACAAAAACGATAAAGTTTATCAATCAGTTGTGGGATTTATATACAGTCCCCTAACAGTTGCCACAGTTAGTTGGTGTATAAAGGAAAATATAATAGGAACTTTCACAAAGGTACAGCAAAAATACTTGTGGTTTTATTCCAAATATAGGTTAGAAAAATTAGATGGGCAAAGTTATCCTGAAAGCAGAGTTCCAAGAATGTTTTGAGATAGTTTCTTAGAACAGCTCATTCTTAGTCAACCAGTGAGTAGAACATACTAGACCTTGTGTTGTGCAAAGGGATGGGATTAAATAGTGAGTCCATAGTGAAGACATCTCTTGGTTATAGTGATCATAATATGATTAAATTGGACATAGTTTGAGGGAGGGGGATGGAGCCAAGACTATTATTTTCAAATTAAAACAGGGTAATTATGAGGACACAAAAGCAAAGATAGCGAAAGCTAACCAGCAACATCTTTGATGTTGGTGGGCCCAGCATAGGACTTGAGGCTGTGGCAGTGGTTAATGGCTTTCAACAGCAGGGCAACCTCTGTGGTCGACGGCTGCGGCAACACGCTAGGCCCGAATCAATAATCCAAGTGGATTGACAGAGGCAGCGGTTACTTCAGTGGTAGTGTGGTAGGCCCAGTGTGTTGCTCCTGGAACAGACTGTGTGGGTAAAGTATGGCAAAGAGGAGGAGATTAAGTCCCTGTAGGAAGTGTAGTCCCAGCATGGCCACGCACTTCTGATCAACCATAATGTTTGACTTTTAGCTCTATTTCTTTATTTTTCTACTTTATTTTTCTACTTCATACAAAGAATTACTGCAATGTTTAACTTTTAACTTTGTTCTTTCTTTCTACCTTGTTCTTTTGATTCTGTACCTGGGTACTTGTACCTAAGATGGCGCCTTGTGTGGTGACATTATATACTTTTCAGTGTACTCCTGTACTTTCAGACTTAAGTGCACGTGACAATAAAATCTAAATCTAATAGAAAATCTATAAAAAAGATTAGGAGATGCAGTGGCTGATGTTTCAATAAATATTTGAGATTACAAGGAATAGATGCATTCTAATGAGAAATTCCAATGAGGGAACCTGCGATCCATTGTTAATTAAAAGAAATTAAAGGTAGTATCAAGCTTAAAGAACAATAGCATATAATTGCTATGAATCCGGTTGGTAGCTGGAAGGAAGGGTTGATCAGAGAATTGGGAGGGAGGGGGAGGGGCTGGAAAGGGAGTCAGGGGATGGGAAGGGAGGTTATTTGAAATTGGAGAACTCAATGTTGAGTCTTTCTGGCTGTAGGCTGCCCAGGTAATGGGTCTTAACATTGGACAGAATATAAAAAAAAGTAAAGACTGACATAAAAAAAACTAATAAGGAAGAAATGTTATAATTCACTGGGGTATATATTTGAAATCAAACCCCACGCATTCCAGTCATCACAAAAAGATTTTATCAAAGTAGACAACATTTCCCAATTTACTTATCTTTTTCAGTTCCAGATTAATAGAAAGTCGTGACCAAGTTTCTGAACTTAACAAGAATAACTATTTATTACAAATAAATAGTCTAGTCACTGGTAAATCATTATTACACTGTTGACATATAGGTAAAAACAATGACTGCAGATGCTGGAAACCAGAGTCTAGATTAGAGTGGCGCTGGAAAAGCACAGCAGGTCAGGCAGCATCCGAGGAGCAGTAAAATCGATGTTTCGGGCAAAAGCCCTTCATCAGGAATACAGCTCAAGTAATAGTTGATCTCACGTAAAAGTCGACCCCCTATATTTTTGGCCAAATAACCAGGAATTTTCTATATACCTTGTGTAAACCTAGTTCTTCACAGATAACCGATTAATGTTTATGAGTCAGTGTGCTGGCTATCACGTCCTGCTCCAGCTTTCCAGTCTGCCGGTTATTCTGCTCTGCTCTTGGTATTCCTGTCCGTTGGCTGTCGAGTTCCCCTCCAGGTTTTCAGAATTACCATAATTTTTTTTTTCATTTGTTTACAGATCAGTTGGACTTATGCTAATAGTACGGTATGAATTTTGACAGGCATGAATTTCAGCTCCTGGAAAGTAGAATCCATGTAATTCCTGACCCCATAAATTTAACCTTCAAATGGAGTCAAAAAGATGTGACTATTACTCAAGTATGTACGGTAATTCTACAAGCTAAAATCAGCTTTATAAATCTCCTCCACCCACACAAAAAGAGATGGACATAGACAGACAAAAACAAACATAGGCGTTATGGGAGTGAAAGGCTGGGAGGGCAATTTAATGGTCCCTATCCACAGGGTTTGCTGATACAATACTTTTCTCTTTCAAGGACATGCTGTTCCTCGATCTCTCTTCCCCAGATATTTCACTGGCACAGAAAAACTGGTTCCAACTTATAAAGCCTCTGACTTATTGGTTAAAAGCTACAGCTTACAGCAACTGATGAGGGAAAATAAACTGACTTTCTTCTGCAGCTGTACAGGGCCCTGGTGAGACCGCACCTGGAATAGTGTGCGCAGTTTTGGTCTCCAAATTTGAGGAAAGACATTCTGGCTATTGAGGGAGTGCAGCGTAGGTTCACGAGGTCAATTCCCGGAATGGTGGGGCTACCTTACGCTGAAAGATTGGAGCGACTGGGCTTGTACATGCTTAGGCACATCCACTAATATCATTTATTGTATCCGTTGCTCCTGATGCGGTCACCTCTACATTGGGGAGACTGGGCGCCTCCTAGCAGAGCGCTTTAGGGAACATCTCCGGGACACCCGCACCAATGAACCACACTGCCCCGTGGCCCAACATTTCAACTCCCCCTCCCACTCCGCCGAGGACATGGAGGTCCTGGGTCTCCTTCACCGCCGCTCCCTCACCACCAGATGCCTGGAGGAAGAACCCCTCATCTTCCGCCTCGGAACACTTCAATCCCAAAACATCAATGTGGATTTCAACAGTTTCCTCATTTCCCCTTCCCCCACCTCACCCTAGTTCTAAACTTCCAGCTCAGCACTGTCCCCATGACTTGTCCAGACTTGTCCTACCTGTCTATTTCCTTTTCCACCCTCCACCCTCTCCTCCACCCTCTCCTCCCTGACCTATCACCTTCATCCCCTCCCCCATTCACCCATTGTACTCTATGCTACTTTCTCCCCACCCCTCCCCTCCTCTAGCTTATCTCTCCACGCTTCAGGCTCACTGCCTTTATTCCTGATGAAGGGCTTTTGCCCGAAACGTCGATTTCGAAGCTCCTTGGATGCTGTGCTCTTCCAGCACCACTAATCCAGAATCTGGTTTCCAGCATCTGCAGTCATTGTTTTTACCTCGTTGAGTTTAGAAGGCTGAGAGGGGATCTGATTGAGACGTATAAGATTATTAAAGGATTGGACACTCTGGAGGCAGGAAGCATGTTTCCGCTGATGGGTGAGTCCTGAACCAGAGGACACAGTTTAAAAATAAGGGGTAGGCCACTTAGAACAGAGTTGAGGAGAAACTTCACCCAGAGAGTGGTGGGTGTATGGAATGCTCTGCCCCAGAAGGTTGTGGAGGCCAAGTCTCTGGATACTTTCAAGAAAGAGTTGGATGGAGCTCTTAAGGATAGTGGAATCAAGGGTTATGGGGATAAGGCAGGAACAGGATACTGATTAAGGATGGTCAGTCATGATCATAATGAATGGTGGTGCTGGCTCAAAGGGTAGAATGGCCTACTTCTGCACCTATTGTCTATTGTCTATTGGCTTCAGATGCTTTTGACTGCAGAGAAAAGACAGCACCATACTTTCCATAGATCTAAAGGCTCCTGTGTATCATGCTCATACCCACAAGCTGCTCAGCAACCTTGTTGACAGACAGAAGGTCTTTGGCATCAATGACTGGCCATGTTTCTCCAGGCCAATCAGCTACTTGTTCAAAGCTGGATCTGTACTTGTACATACCTTCTGACTCCAGCTCAACTGCAGTTATTGCGCGTACCTCCACCCCCACCCTCAAACCCCAGTTGCTTTTGTAAGCAGCAGTGTAAACAGTACCTATACTGAGTGTCAGCAACCTGTTTTTAAAAAGTGCCGTTATCCCTTCCACAATCCTTGGTTTTTAAAGTAGTCCTTTTTCCATTTCAGTCCACAATCAAAAATGCAGAAAACTAATATATGTAGTCTTTGCAAGAAAAACTAAGATTACAAACAAAGTTAGCTAGAAATATAAGAACAGACAGTGAGAGGTTTCATAAATATTTAAAAATGAAGAGTTAACAAAGTGAATTTTATCCCACAAAAAGTGAGGCTGGAGAATTAACCATGAAAAATAAGGAATTACAGATGAATTAAGCAGGTATTCTTCATCAGGCTTCACTATAGAGGACACATGTAACATCCCAGAAGCAGTGATGAATCAGGAAATGGAAGGGAGGAAGGATCTCAGGAAAAGTAGTGGTTACTGTTACTGTAGACAAATCCCACAAGTGACCTCTTGCCTTTATTGTTCCTCATTTCTCCCAAATGGTTTCCAAATTTTGGTTGAATTTAAGTCATCCCTCTCTATTGTGCTATTACCATCTTTAACTATCAGAGCAACCCTCTACCTTTCCGAGTTTCCTTTCATTCCTAAATGTCCTGTATTCTTCAATATTTGGGTTATAGTCCAGTTTATCAGGTCTCTGTAATGGCTTCTAGATTGTATTTCTTTCTTTCTGTTTGCACTTTGACTTCTTTCGCAGTAGTCTGGCTGTCAGTTCGGAAATGCTCTTGATGTATGGTAGTGTGGCTAGTCCTTTGGGTTGTGGCATGTCCTCGTTCCGTTGTCTTTCCCTTAGGCATCTGTTGAATAAATTGCGCGGGTATCCGTTTTTGGCGAATACATTGTAGAGGTCTTCTTCTTCCTCTTTTTTGCAGTTCTGGTGTACTGCAGTGTGTTGTGGCCCTCTCGAACAGTGTCTTGATGCAACTTCTTTTGTGTGTGTTGGGGTGGTTGCTTTTGTAGTTTAGGACTTGGTCTGTGTGTGTGGCTTTCCTGTATACCTTTGTGGTGAATTCTCCGTTCGGTGTTCTCTGTACCATCATGGCTAGGAATGGGAGTTGGTTGTCCTTTTCTTCCTCTCTAGTGAATTGGATTCCTGTGAGTGTGGCGTTGATGATCCGGTGTGTGTTCTCTATTTTTTTTTATCCGATTCACTAGAGAGGAAGAAAAGGACAACCAACTCCCATTCCTAGCCGTGATGGTACAGAGAACACCGAACGGAGAATTCACCACAAAGGTATACAGGAAAGCCACACACACAGATGACAAGCAACATGAATTCGACTGGGACAACACTACTATTATAGGACAAGCCAAACAGAGAACAGCCAGGGAATTCCTAGAGGCGTGGCACTCATCCACAGATTCAATCAATAAGCACATCGATCTGGACCCAATATACGGCGACTGCAGCGGACAGTTGGAACTGACAACCGGAAACGGCAGATTCAAACCACTACAAATGCTAGAGGAAAGATCACAGAAGCGCTTCACAGGAGGCTCCCAAGCACTGAGGATGTAACCTAGACAGGGAACGAAACATCTGCAACACAAATTCCCAGCTCGGCGAACAGAACCACAACAACGAGCACCTGAGCTACAAATCTTCTCACAAACTTAGTTTAATATTCTCTCAACTTCCCATGTGTGTAGTCAGTAAGAATACCATCCCCAGCATGGTTCAGGTGGAGACTGTCCCATTGGTTCAGATCCCACTTTACCCAGAAAAATTGCCGCTGCTCCATTAGCCAAAACCCACTTCTCCCACATCAAACTTTCATGCTCCTGTCATCAGAGCACTAAAAAGAAACTACACCACCAAATTCTTATGTGGACAGAATTTGCTAATCTTTCTAGGAGATTGGATTAGATGCAAAATGTATCCTTTTAGTTGCCATTACCTGTGATCTACGATCAGAAGGTAGGCTGAACGTAAAAAAATCCCACAGTATAAGCTAAAGGTTGCAACCCTCCTCAGGCACATTGCCACCTTTTCCAAAGATGGAAAATTAAAGCCATCCACACCATTCTATTGCAGAGCTCCTAATTCCAAAGCATAGCCCTGGGGGAATGCTGACAGACAGTCTGTGAGATACACACACAATTACACGAAGCCTTGGCCTGATCTGACTTACATGTTAATAGTTGATATGTTTTGTACAAAAGAAGGAATTTTAAACAGAATAATTAATAATGTAATTTGATGTTTTCTGTTTGTCTCATTTATGAATAGTGGAGCCATTTGGAGTAAAGAAAAGGGTCCCTGCCTCATTGATATTATTGCCAGCACTTTATTCAGCACCTTAGTCCTGAACTAACCCAACTGTCTTGTGCTCTCTCTGTAGTCTAGTGATCAGTGAAATTTGCAGCACAAAAGGATCATAAAAACTATAACAAAGGAAACTTCAAACTTAATCTTCTATTCTGGGTTTCTGACATTATCTTTAACCATAATTCATGCTGAAGGTTCATATTAATCTAAACTTTGAGGAGGGGACATTGACACAATGGAAATGCCACTCGATTGTAGAAACACCATACAAGTTCCAGGTAATAATGAGAGAAAAACTAACCACTATCCCTTAACATTTAATGGTGTTACTATCACTGAACCTCCCACTATCAACATCCTGGGCAATAATCAACGAGGTAAAAACAATGACTGCAGATGCTGGAAACCAGATTCTGGATTAGGGGTGCTGGAAGAGCACAGCAGTTCAGGCAGCAGCACCCCTAATCCAGAATCCTGGGCAATATTTCTGGTCAGAATTGGGTTGGACTGGCCATGAATACAAGAGCAGATCAGACGCAGATTATATTGTGGCAAGTGACTCAGCTCCTAACTCGCCAACTGCTAATTGCCATCAAGAGATCAAAAGCCAGGAGTGTGATGGAATAGTTTTCACTTGTCTGAATAGCAGCCACCTCTGCAACACTCAAGAAGCTTAACACCAGCCAGGATAAACCAGCCCATCCATCAACTTCAACGTTCACTCCCATCACCATCCATTCACAGTGTGCACCATATAAAAGATGCATTACAGCAACTCGCCAAGGCTCCTTTGGCAGCACCTTCCAAATCCACAACCTCTGCCTGAGAAAGACAATAGACAATGCGAATGCCACCAACTGCAAGTTCTACCCCAAACCATTCTCCATCCTGAACTGGAATTATACCAGACTTCTTCCGATGTCACTGAATCAAAATCCTGGAACTCCCTCCCTAACAGTATTGTAGGGCTACTTACAGCACACGAACTGCGCTTTCCTCAAGCTAATTTGTGATCAGCAATCAATATTAGTCAGGGATGCACACGTCTCATAAATGCATATAAGAAGAAATTCAAAGACCTACAATGTGTTCTGGTCACAATTCCACCACAGTGGCTGGTGAGTAATAATATGTGGAATTGTAAATTAGCCTCAGTAATGGAGACCAGGACGTGTGCTGTCGTTACCTGATCTGGGCTACATAGATCTCCAGGCGTACAGCAACATGTTTGACTCTTAATTGCCCTCAGAAATGGCCTAATAAGCCACTCAGTATATAGGCAATGGGGGATGGACGGTTGGTATTTCCAGTGATGCCAACAAGCAATTAAAAAATTAAGGAACAAAAAAACAAGCTTCCAAAATACGTTGACAGAGTGGGGGAATTGGATTTGGCATTGTAAGTATCAAGAGGTCAATATGCAAATCTTACAGAACTGAGTCTAAATGCAGTGTGGTATGAATGTAATTCAGCAGGTTTACACTCTGATGGAATCTTACTTGCTCGACTGGGAGAATGTGTCAGCTTCAAGGGGCATGGGCCTTCTTCCCAGTCTCTGCAGAGTTCTCAACATTGCAGAAATATCAGTAACACTGATTGGAAACACAGGATTGTGTTAAAATATAATTGACAACAGTTTCATGGTCATCATTAGACTCTTAATTCCATATTTTTATTGAATTCAAATTCCACCATCTGTCATGATGGGATTCAAACCTGGATTCCTGAATGAATAGGAGAAAGTGAAGCCTGCACATGCTGGAGATCAGAGTCGAGAGTGTGTTGCTGGAAAAGCACAGCAGGTCACGCAGCATTCGAAGAGCAGGAGAATCGATGTTTCGGACCAGAGCCTTTCCTGATAAAAGGCTCTGGCCCGAAACATCGATTCTCCTGCTCCTCGGATGCTGCCTGACCTGCTGTGCTTTCCCTGAATGAATAGTCTAGTAATAATACCACTAGCCCACCATTTCTGGGGAGGTCTGGGGAAGTGGCATCACTAAAACCACTGTGCGAATGTGGGGACCTGCACTGATACTTCTGCTGTTTCTCTTGTGCTGTCAAAATGCTGTCAGTGTGAAGTGCTCCATCTAGTGGTACCATGAAGAGCCAGCAAAATGACCATTTTACTAGCAATGATCAACCATTTCTGGGCCCTGAATCCGATGGTTCCTGAGGTCTGCCTAGCTGAATGATCCTCCTGGAGGCAGATCATGTCAGGATGGGGTGCCAGAAGATCAACTGGAAGTGCCCAAGGGTGGCCAGCATCCTTCTCCAGCTGGGTGCTGCTATTTAAGGAAGGCATTTTTAAAAGTGATGTGTGATCACAGCTGCCATGTCTCTCATGGAAAATGGGCAGTTCCTTGACAGAATGGTCCATGGCTGCAGCAATGGCCCTCTGACCCTCCCTCTCTGGGGTTTGGTGAGGTGGGGTGTGGAGGGGGGGACGAATCTTAAACCATGCATTGATGGTGGGGGAGTCCAGGCCCTGGAAGGCAGAGTGATGGGAGCGGGAGGTCAGGGCCTGGGCATTGGGCAGGGAATGGGGGAGCTTAAAAATGTGCTGCTGGAAAAGCGCAGTAGATCAGGCAGCATCAAAGGAACAGGAGAATCGAGAACAGGAGAACAGGAAGCCCTGAACAAGGGCTTATGCCTGAAACGTCGATTCTCCTGTTCCTTTGATGCTGCCTGACCTGCTGCGCTTTTCCAGTAACACATTTTTAAGCTCTGATCTCCAGCATCTGCAGTCCTCACTTTCTCCCAGGGGGTGGGGGAGGCCAGGGCTTCTGGGGGCTGGGGTGAAGGGAGGGGACCTGCTGATATAGGGAGGGTCAATTGAGATCTGGCCGTGATAAGGGAGTCAGACTTGGGGTGATGTGTGTGGGAAAGGGGCAGCTGAGGCCTGGCGATGGTGAGGGAGTTGGCCGGGGGGGTGATGGGATAGTCAGAGATCTCAAGACACAAAATGACATAGACACATAGAAACTAGGAGCATGTGTAGGCAATTTTGTCCTTCATGCCATCTCATCCAGTGATCATTACTGATCCTTTATCTCAGTATCATATCTCCTCTTTCACCGTAGACCCCTTAATGCCTTTAACATCCTACAATGTATCTATCACTTTCTTGAATATACAAATGCCGTTGTGTCATTACGATTTGCTCATATATATATTTCAGAATCTGCAAGACGCTGAGCCTCACTGCCTTACTGAAAATTACAACTTGCCTCTTTGAATCATGTTACCCACTTGACATTGATCTCTTGTTAAAGTAAATGGATGGTGTGTGGGTGTTGGGTGTTGGAGGCAATTTTGAGTCTGGAAACAGATTTTAGAGACTCCAACAATCTCCACAACCCACTTTTCTGTCAGAATTCGGTCTGGTATTACAAAATAGGCAGAGTCCCTTTCCCAGTGGGAGGCAGGGTTAATCAGCTTTTACTTTGCTGAGCCCATGCCACAGGGTTGCTCCAAAATGAGTAGAAGGTTTGGCTTTGAATTATTTTTGCTTAAGGAAAAGTAAGTAGGCCATTTTCTTCTCAGTGTTATTCAACTACTTATCAGTATTCGAGCAATTACAACATCAGTCTCAGAGCTAAAGTTCAACAAATTCATTTTGACGGGAGACTTTAAGTCATTTTGACCTGGATGCTATTGTTAGCAGTTTGAACAAGCAAAATATGAAATTCTTCTCTCTAAAGGAGGTGCTCCACTATGTGAATTAACTAGGTTAACAGTAGTGTTCAGAAAAAAAGTAACAGTATAACGTCATATTGTTAGGCATCATTTGAAAAGGTTGTGAAGGGTAGTTTCTACATTGGGGTGTGTCAAATTTTATCATCTCTTGCTGCACTTGAATTTCCAATTGAAATAGCTGCTATACTCACCATTGCCACAAGATGGCAATGTTACGCCATTCTATCTAAAGACAAACGAACACAAGCATTCAGTAGACAGGAAGTGGAGGTGCCCATGTTGGACTGGGTTGGACAAAGTTAAAAATCACACAACACCAGGTTACAGTCCAACAGGTTTATTTGGAACTACAAGCTTTCGGAGCGCTGCTCCTTCGTCAGGTAACCAATGAGGCAGGATCATAGGACACCGAATTTATCGTAAAAGATCAAAGTGTCATACAACTGATGCAATGTATTAAACAAACCTAGATTGCTGTTCAGTCTTTAATCACTTAGAATGGGGATGTAGGTTTCAATTGACTAATACGAAAATCCCAGAACTCCTTTCAAGAGATAAGGGCGGCACGGTGGCACAGTGGTTAGCACTGCTGCCTCACAGCGCCTGAGTCCCGGGTTCAATTCCCGCCTCAGGCGACTGACTGTGTGGAGTTTGCACGTTCTCCCCGTGTCTGCCCGGGTTTCCTCCGGGTGCTCCGGTTTCCTCCCACAGTCCAAAAGATGTGCAGGGTCAGGTGAATTGGCCATGCTAAATTGCCCGTAGTGTTAGGTAAGGGGTAAATGTAAGGGTATGGGTGGGTTTCGCTTCGGCGGGTCGGTGTGGACTTGTTGGGCCGAAGGGCCTGTTTCCACACTGTAATCTAATCTAATCTATAATTTAAGGTTATATTTTTGAAAAAGGTGACATTTCAGCTCAGGCAATGCATTAAAGATGTGAGGTTAGAGTCTGTCTGTATCCCAACTCTGAGTCAGACTGGTTCTACTTCCAATGTAGGAATTTATAAAATGTCATATGGACAAAATAGAATGTAGCTGCAAATTCAAATTCACTCATTGACTTCGATGTGTTTGTGCGTGTGAGAGGGAGAGTGTGTGTGTGCATGTGAGAGTGTGTGCGCACATATGCATGCTTGATAAAGTGTGTGCATGAGTGTGACAGAGTATAAGCCTGTGAGAGGATGTGTGTGTGAATATGAATGTGGTGTGTGAGTGTGTGAGAGTGTGCGTGTGTGTGCATGTAAGAATGTATAGTGTAGTGGGGTTACCTATAATGTGACATTAACCCAAGATCCTGGCTGAAGCCCTCCTCATGGGTACCGAACTTGGCTATCAGCCTCTGCTTGGCGACTCTGCATTGTTGCATATACCAAAATCCACTTTGGAGGATGGTCACCCGAAAATCTGAGGCAGAATGTCCCTGACTGCTGGAATGTTCCCTGACTGGAAGGAAACGTACCTGTTTGGTGATTGTTATGCAAAGTCCATTCATCTGTTATCACAGTGTCTGCTCGGTCTCGCCAATACACCATGTCTCGGGGCATCCTTGCCTGCAGCGAATGAGATAGACAACGTAGTCCGAGTCACATGAGTCGTGTACATGGTGAGTGGTATCCCCACGTGTAATGTGGTATCCATGTCGACACTCTCACATGTCTTGCAGTGGTTGCCATGGCAGGGTTGTACGATGTTGTGGTCGATGTTGTCCTGAAGGCTGGGCAGTTTGCTGCAAACAATGATCTGTTTAAGGTTTGGCAGTTGTTTAAAAGTGAGAAGTGGAGGTGTAGGGTAGATCTTGGCAAGGTGCTAATCCTCATCGATAATGTGTTACAGGCCACAAAGACATTATCGATGAGGATGAGATCTTCCCTTCGGTTCCATTTCTTGTCTTTAAACAGCTGCCTAACCCTAAACAGACTGCCCCCAATGTCCGCAGTGTGTGCACGTGCGCGCACAAACACCCCTCTCATAGGCATATATATTCTCATAGGCATGTACTCAAGCACACACTCTATCAAGTATATACACACACTCTCACATGCACACACACACACACCCTCTCTCCCTCACACACACACATTTAAGTCTTTGGGGTGAATTTGCATTTGCAGATACATTCTTTTGATCAAAAAGCAGACAATCTGTCGGCAGTCTGTCCAGGTGACATTTTATCAATTCCTACTTTGGAAATAGAGCCATTCTGACTCAAGGTTAGGATACAGACAGACTCTAACCTCACACCTTAAAAGCACTGTCTGAGCTGAGAGGTCACATTTTTTTATAAAACCTTAAGTTATCTCGGGACTGTGACTTAAAAGAAGTTCTGGGAGTTTTACATTAATCAATCAAAAAGTGCAAACCCATTCTAATTGATTAAAGACTTAACAGCAATCTAGGTTTGTGCATCAGTTGTATGACATTTTGATCTTTTACTATAAATTCTGTATCTTATGATACTGCCCCATTAGCTACCAATGAAGGAGCAGCCCTCCAAAAGCTTGGACTATAACCTAGTGTTGTGTGATTTTTAATTCTGTAAACGAGATGTAAGATACAAAGGGGAAAGCAGTATGCATTCTTCCTTGGCCATCTAATTTGTAGTTTGCGAATAGTAAAGATTGGGTATTCTGAATGTGCCCTATATTTAAATTTACAGAAATGTGTCTTTGTAACAAATTATGTATAAATTTTTTAAACTATCTATTAGAACTGTAAATTAAGATGCATCTGATTCTCTGATGATATCCCATCTTCATAGTGGATGCATGATCTCTGTACTCATACAATTATGGTCTCTTGAGCAGCTCTGATATTATTCATTGCACAATTCTGTGCTACAATTGCCAAGTCTCTGAGCTCTGGATTTCCCTCTCTAAACCTCCCTGCTTCTCTTTGTTCTTTTAAGTCTTTCCCTAAATCCTCTCTCTTTGACCAAGCTTTAGCTATCTTTTTTGGATGGATCAGTGTCAAATTGTGTTTGATATTGATCACGTGAAGCACCTTAAGACGTTTTACTATGTTAGGAGCATTATATAATTTCAGGTTGTTCCAAGTCACAGCATCACTTAAGAACATAAAACAAAACAAAGAGCTGTGGGTGCTGCAGAGCAGGTAGACAGGATGGTGAAGTAGCTGTTTGGTATGCTTGCCTTTATTGGTCAGTGTATTAAGTATAGGAGAGTTGAGAGGTCATGTTGTGGCTGTACAGGACATTGGTTAGGCCCCTTTTGGAATACTGCATTCAATTCTGGTCTCCCTGCTATAGGAAAGATATTGTGAAACTTGAAAGAATTCAGAAAAGGTTTATAAGGATGTTGGAGGGCTTGAGATCGGGGGAGAGGCTTAATAGGATGGGGCTATTTTCCCTGGAGCATTGGAGGATGAGGGGTGACCTTATAGAAATTTATAAAATAATGAGGGGCATAAATATGGTGAATAGCCAATGTCTTTTCCCCAGGGTAGGGGAGTCCAAAACTAGAGGGTATAGGTTTAAGGTAAGAGGGGAAATATTTAAAAGGGACCTAAGTGGCAACTTATTCATACAGAGGATGGTGTGTGTATGGAATGAGCTGCCAGAGGAAGTGATGGAGGCTGGTACAATTACAACAATTAAAAGGTGTCTGGATAGGCAAATGAATAGAAAGCATTTACAGGGATATGGGCCAAATGCTGGCCAATGGAATGGATTAGTATAGAATATCTGGTCAGCATGGATGCAGTTCCGGCAGCATCTATGAAGAGAAAAAAGAATTAAGTTTTGAGTGCAGTGATCCTTCTTCAAAACATAATTTAAGAACATACTCGTCAAGAAAATAAAAATAAAATTTGTGAATACCAGGGATCTGAAATAAAAGTAGAAACTGTTGGAGAAACTCAACAGTTCTGCAAGCATCTGTGGAGAGACAAACAGATTTAATGTTGCCAGCCCAATATTATTATTCTTCAGAACATAAAAAAACAGACAATATGAAATGCACAAGAAAAATGTCCCTGAAGTCTTTGAGTAAACATTATTTGGTCCATTGATAATGATAATTAGGCATTGTGTATTCAGAGCAGGGAGGAAGCAGTTGTGGATGGGTTTCCTGAAGGTCTTACAGATTTTGACTTTTAGGTGTATTCATTACAGCCCAAACGACTGACAGTCTGTGTGTCTGTCAAGTGGGTCTGTGTACAGCAGAAGATGTTCGGGAAGGAGGGAGAAAGGGGAGACGGTAGATGCAGGAAGATGGGCTCTACTCACGGTGTTGGGAATCACAGAAGGAGTTATCAGCAACAAGGTGACAGTCAGAAGAAAGCTAAGCCAGGTAGAGTGGAATGGTGTTTAGGAACAGTGAGACTGTAAGGAGTGAGATGTTGGTCAGTGATGGAAAGTAAGATGTTGGTTGTTGGGAGGAAACTTGTGGTTGGAGAGGACTTGTGGTTGGAGAAGTGAGATATGATCAGTGGATGAGAGATGGATTCTGGGTAATCCAAGATGGAGGAAGTGAAAAATTTCTGGCTGTAACAGACTGCTCCTTTTTTGAGGTATTTTAGGTGTTGGAGATGATTTCCTCGAATTCCAAGAGCAGCAACTACTGCTTTATATGCTGTTGCAATTACTTTGGAACTTTGGAAAAATAAAGTCAAAATAACAGCACTTTTAAAAGGGAGAAAGACAGACACAGGCAGCAAGCACATGGTCTGTAAGGGAGAGAGAGAGAAAGAAACCCACAGTGCTGACTGACTCAACAGTGAATCTGTGCAGTATTGCCTTTGCTGTTTGAATTCATGTATCACTGGACATCGGAGTCTAGGAAAACTTACCAAACAGTCTCACTGTTCCTAAACGCCATTCCACTCTACCTGGCTTAGCTTTCTTCTGACTGTCACCTTGTTGCTGATAACTCCTCTGTGATTCCCAACACTGTGAGTAGAGTCTTGGAGGAACCTGTTCAGGAAAGGTTACAGCACAGAAACAAATAAGTGAATAGTTTTAAGTATAGCCTTGCTGTAAATCTACAATAGTGAGTAGAGTGAGTTCTTTCTTGATTTTTGAGTGGGAGCAGCGGCGAAGGTAAAAGTGAACCCGGGAGACTACAGCAAAGGTAAGACAGTTTGTTTTAAAATTGCTTACCTGTCCGAATGGCCTTACTTCCACTCCTATGTCTTATGGTCTTATATGTTTTTATTAGGATCTGTCTCTTGATTGAATTTTAAAAATATAAGCCATAAGTATTAAGTTAGCCTGGAGCGATATTTTGTGGAACAATAAGACAGTGCTATTTTTTGGGTCTGTAGATTGGAAGAAGCAAAATGACCTTTAGTAGTGTGAAATGCTCTTCTTGTTGGATGTGGGAGTTTCAGGAGAGTTTAAGAGTTACTGAGGATTATATCTGCACTAAATGTCATTGGTTGCAAATACTGTCAGATCGAATGGATTGGTTGGAGCAGCAGTTAAAGGCAGTGAAGAATTTCCAAGAGCTAGGAGGTGTGATGGTTGGCAGTTATAGGTTGAGAGAAAAGCAGCAGATACAGTCAGGTAGATGGGTTAACTCCAAGAAAGTTAGGAAAGGTAAGCGGGTAGTACAGAAGTCTTCTATGGCTATCGCCATTTCAAACAAGTATGCTGTTTCGGAAAATTTAGGAGGTGGTGGACTTTCAGGGGAATGTAGCATGAACAGGGCAAAAGTGAGGACTGCAGATGTTGGAAACCAGAGTTTAGATCAGAGTGGTGCTGGAAAAGCACAGCAGGTCAGGCAGCATCCGAGGAGCAGGAAAGTCAACATTTCGGGCAAAAGCCTTCATCAGGAATAGAGCAATGTAGCATGAACAGCCAAGTTTCTGGTATCAAGACTGGCTCTAATGTAATGAGGCGTACATTAGGTTCCAAGTGATCGATTGTGTTAGGGGACTCTCTAGCCAGATGCACATGTTCTCAAAGGGGAGATGGACCAGCAGGAGGTCATTATACACATTGGTACCAATGACATAGGAAAGGAAAAGGATGAGATTCGGAAGGAAGAATATAGAAAGTTAGGCAGAAATTTAAAAAGGACGTCTTCAAGGGTAGTAATAGTTGGATTACCCCCAGTGTGATGAGCTAGAATAGGAATAGGAGGATAGAGCAGATAAATGTGTGGCTGAAGAGCTGGTGTGTGGGAGAAGGATTCACATTTTTGAAACATTGGAAGCTCTTTGGGATAGAAGTGACCTCTACAAGAAGGATGGCTTCCAAGGGTGGGGGGAGGGAGGTGTTGGATCCAAGGAGATAGTGAGGAAAGAGATCAATCTGACACTGGTACAATTGAGAACAGAACTGAGTCAAACAGGCAGAAACAAAGCAGAGAATAAGGTAGGACTGATAAATTAAACTGCATTTATTTCAATGCAAGGGGCCTAACAGGAGAGGCAGATGAACTCAGGGCATGGTTAGGAACATGGGACTGGGATATTATAGCAATTATACAAGCATGGCTCAGGGATGGACAGGACTGACAGCTTAATTTTCCAGGATACAAATGCTATAGAAAGGTTAGAAAGGGAGGCAAGAGAGGAGGGGGAGCGGTGTTTTTGATAAGGGATAGCATTACAGCTATACTTAGGGAGGATATTCACAGAATTACATGCAGGGAAGTTATTTGGGTGGAACTGAGAAATAAGAACGGGATGATCATCTTATTTGGATTGTAACTATAATCAGCAGGAAATTGAGACAACTTTGTAAGGTGATTTCAGTTATCTGTAAGAATAATAGGGTGGTTATGGTAGGGGATTTTAACTTTCCAAACATAGACTGGGACTACCACAGTATTAAAGGTTTAGATGGAGAGGAATTTGTTAAGTGCGTACAAGACAATTTTCTGATTCAGTATGTGGATCTACCTACTAGAGAAGGTGCAAAAGTTGACCTACTCTTGGGAAATAAGGCAGGGCAGGTGACTGAGATGTCAGTGGGAGAGCACTTTGGGGCCAGTGACCATAATTCTATTAGTTTTTAAATAGCGGTGAAAAGGATAGACAAAATCTAACAGTTGAAGTTCAAAACTGGAGGAAGGCTAATTTTGACGGCATGAGGCAAGAACTTTCAAAAGCTGATTGGGGGCAGATGTTCGCAGGTAAAGGGATGGATGGAAAATGGGAAGCCTTCAGAAATTAGATAACGGTAGTCCAGAGACAGTATATTCCTGTCAGGGTGAAAGGAAAGGCTGGTAGGTATAGGGAATGCTGAATGACTAAAGAAATTGTGTGTTTGGTTAAGAAAAAGAAGGAAGTATATGTAAGGTATAGACAGGATAGATCGAGTGAATCCTTAGAAGAGTATAAAGGAAGTAGGAGTATACTTAAGAGGGAAATCAGGAGGACAAAAAGGGGACATGAGATAGCTTTGGCAAATAGAGTTAAGAAGAATCCATAGGTTTTTAGTAATACATTAAGGACGAAAGGGTAACTCGGGAGAGAATAGGGCCCCTCAAAGATCAGCAAGGCAGCCTTTGTGTGAAGCTAGAAGAGATGGGGGAAATATTAAACGAGTATTTTGCATCAGTGTTTACTGTGGAGAAGGATATGGAAGTTATACAATGCAGGGAAATAGATGGTGACAACTTGAAAAATATCCATATTACAGAGGAGGAAGTGCTGGATGTCTTGAAACACATAAAGATGGATAAATCCCCAGGACCTGATCAGCTGTACCCGAGAACTCTGTGGGAAGCTAGGGACATGATTGCTGGGCCCCTTGCTGAGATATTTGTATCATCGATAGTCACAGGTGAGGTGCCGGAAGACTGGAGAGGTTGGCAAATGTGGTACAATTACATAAGAAAGGTGATAAGGAGAAGCCAGGGAACTATAGGCTGGTGAGCCTGATGTCTGAGGTGGACAAGTTGTTGGAGGGAATCCTGAGGGACAGGATTCACACTTATTTGGAAAGGCAAGGACTGATTAGAGATAGTCAACATGGCTTTGTGCGTGGGAAATCATGTCTCACAAACTTGATTGAGTTTTTTGAAAAAGTAACAAAGAGGATCAATGAGAGCAGAGCAGTGAACATAATCTATATGGACTTCAGTAAGGTGTTTGACAATGTTCCCCATGGGAGACTAGCTAGCAAGCTTAGATCTCATGGAATACAGGGAGAACTAGCCATTTGGATACAGAACTGGCTCGAAGGTAGAAGGCAGAGGGTGGTGGCGGAGGGTTATTTTTCAGAGTGGTGGCCAGTGACCAGTGGAGTGCCACAAGGATCGGTGCTGGGTCCTCTGCTTTTCATCATTTATATACATGATTTGGATATTAACAAAAGCGGTATGGTCAGTAAGTTTGACACTAAAATTGGAGGTGTAGTGGACAGCAAAGAAGGTTACCTCAGATTACAACGGGATCTTGATCAGACGGGCCAATGGGCTGAGAAGTGGCACAGATGAAGTTTAATTTAGATAAATGTGAGGTGCTGCATTTTGGGAAAGCAAATCTTAGCAGGGCTTATGCACTTAATTGTTAGGTCCTAGAGAGTGTTGCTGAACAAAGAGACCTTGGAGTGCAGGTTCATTGCTCCTTGAAAGTAGAGTTGCAGGTAGGTAGGACAGTGAAGAAGGCATTTGCTTTGCTTTATTGGTCAGAGCATTGAGTATAGGAGTTGAGTGGTACGTGTATGGGATGAGCTGCCAGAGAAAGTGGTGGAGGCTGGTCCAATTGCAACATTTAAAAGGCATCTGGATGGGTATATGAATAGGAAGGGTTTAGAGGGATATGGGGCAAGTGCTGGCAAATGAGACTAGATGAGGTTGGGATATCTAGTCGGCATGGACGAGTTGGACCGAAGAGTCTGTTTCTGTGCTGTACATCTCTATTACTCTATGACTCTATGTGGTTATGTGTATAAGTTCACGGGATGATTTACACTGCTGTGCTAGTGTAGGGGTGCTGGTGATGGGAGGATGAAACATTATTGTGCATGATCCAGAGGCAATGCAGAGACACTTACACATCAAACCCTTCTCATTTCCTCTCACAATTTTCATTAAATCAGGAAGGCACAGGCCAAACAGGAAAAAAACAGTTTCAACAGCGAGAAGCAGCTTCCTTAAAGTGTTTCAACAACTGACCACCTCCTGAAAGCAATTGGTCTCCTCCTCCCCACTTTCCCCAACCCCCAATCCATTAAAATCAGATGTGGCTGCATTTGAGGTGGATTGGGTCCCTCTATTATATTTGTATCCAGCCAACCCAAAACCCGATGCTTTGGGAGGTTAAAATTCAACCAACTCCCCATGGTCATAGTGTCCCTCACATAAAAGGAAGGCCTGCATTTACATACAGCCTGTCACAACCTTGGGGATCAGTTAAACCTTCGTGTAAGTATAGAAAAAACAAACAAAAAAGGCATTTCATTTGACAAAATGAACCTCCAAAGTCATAGGATTGGTCAACAAAATCGTAATGACTGGTCAGGTCTTCAAATCAAGCTTGTGACACTAATTGTGACAGAGTGGCTCAGTGGTTAACATTGTTGCTGCACAGTTCCAGGGACCCAGGTTTGATTCCACCCTTGGGATGGAGGTTGCATATTCTTACTGTGTCTGTGTGGGTTTCTTCTGGGTGTTCCAGTTTCCTCCAACAGTTAAAGAGATGTACGGGCCATGAGGATTAGCCATGAGAGATTGCTCATCATGTCCATGGATGTGCAGGTTAGGTGGGTTAGCCATGGGAAATGCAAGGTTACAGGGATAGAATAGGGGTTTCTGTCTGGGTGAGATGCTCTTTGGAGGGTCAGTGTGGACTCAATGGGCTGCTTCCATACTGTAGCGGTTCTAATTGATCTGTTATGAATAATAACTCAATGATTGTGAAACAACTGGGAACAGATCTCACATCACAAGACCATGACATAAATGAAGTCTTTAATCAATGCAACAATGTGCTTTTGCAAAAAATGAGATATTATTGTGCATTCTTAGGTTATTTCTGAAATACTGGGAAGATCATCACGGATTAAGAAATGCTTTTCTGATCTTCACATCGATTTGATTTTGCCTTACAATATCACCATAATCATTCATAAAGGGAGTCACTTTCAAACTATCTACATGAACCTTTGTAATTCCGAAAGTTAGGAAATATTTTCATATTCAAAGTTTAAGGTTATAAATGTGAAAATGTTTGTATATGTCTGACTGCTAGTGTACAAAGTTCCAATTCTGCTGATAAGCTCACAGCATAGTTTTATTTGAGTAACACATTGTTGAAATTCTGTCCATTCCACTTTGTAATTGAAGCTTGCATTTTGATGGAATCATAGATTGGTAGAGCACAGAGGAGGCTATTTGACCCATCTTTGCAGATTATTCCGTATCTATTAGTGGCACTGCCCTGCTGCTTTCTCAGTAACACTGGCATTTTCTCCCTTCAAAATCTATCTAATTTCTTTTGCAAAGTTGCTTTTAAAATGGCTTCCACCACCCTTTTAGGCAGTGAATTCAAACTCTTACAACTCTGTTTGTAAAAATAAATCTACTGGTTCTGTACGAAACAGCCTCAAACAATTTCCTTGGGTTGTTAATTTTACTCTGTCAAAACCTCTATCAAATCTCACTTAACATAATTAGGAATATAAAGACAGTCTAACATTGCTATTTTGGTGCCACTCTATATTTGTAATACTATTACATGCAATATAAAGCTACTGAAACTTGACCCCCAGTTTTCTGAAGTCATATGTTGTGATAGAGTTGTAATGGGGATAAGCATTTACAAACAAAGCTAATGCACAAATAAATGTTTAAACATTATGTTGTCCAAATAAATTGAACATGACACAATCCAGAATCAAATCCTTCAGAATTATTTTAAAAGGAAGATCAAAATAGTCACTGAGAATCCCAAACATTTCTGTACAAATATCTGAAATTAGACATTTTAAAGCCCAACAATCTCCATTGGCTTATTTCAGAAGCATTTTAAAGAATAGTAGGAAATAATTTGTATTCCTCATTGAGTGCAAGTTGAAGGGGATTTTAATAGAATAACATCTATTCAACCTGAACAAGCAAGATAAATGTGTTCAGTTTCACCTTACATGTTTTGTTGACTGTGTACCGTTTGCTTGGATGAGTGCAGCTCCAACAATTCTCATGAAGCTCTGCACAAGCAAAGACATAGCAGCCCATGATTGGCACCCCATCCAACTTTCAAAGTTCACCCCATCTTAAACATACATTCCTCCACCAGAGGGACACAGTGTGAGCCTTGCGTGCCCATCCACGAAATGCACTGCAGATGTTCTCCAAGGTTCCTTCAAACAGCACCTTCGAAACTCAAAACCTCACCCACCTAAAAGGGCCAGGGCAGAGGATGCATGGGAACACCATCATCTGTAAGTTTCCCTGAAAATGTCAGGAAACCTAAGTTCCACCCCAAGATCATTGTTTTCCATTTTAACAGAAGTGGATATGGAGAAAGCTGCAGTTCATGCAAGCACAGTTCGCAGGCGATGCTAACAATTGAACTGATTAGCTGCCTCAATTCAGTCAAAATGCCCAGTTTCTGAAACCCATATTGTGGATACCAAACCAGGTCTGCTCTTAGTGCAGATTCCTGATTTCTGATGAAGGGCTTATGCCAGAAACGTCGATTCTCCTGCTCCTTGGATGCTGCCTGACTGGCTGTGCTTTTCCAGCACCATACCTTTCGACTTTGATGTCCAGCATCTGCAGTCCTCACTTCCTCCTTAGTGCAGTTCTTGTTGGCTAGCCTTGGTACTCCTTTGGAGAGCTGAGGAACCCTTAGAGATTTTGATTCTGGATCAGTGGTGCTGGAGGAGCACAGCAATTCAGGCAGCATCCGAGGACAGGCAAAATCGACGTTTCGGGCAAAAGCCCTTCATCTTTTATTCCTGATGAAGGGCTTTTGCCCGAAACGTCGATTTTGCCTGTCCTCGGATGCTGCCTGAATTGCTGTGCTCTTCCAGCACCACTGATCCAGAATCTGGTTTCCAGCATCTGCAGTCATTGTTTTTACCCCTTAGAGATTTTGAGTCAAGTTTGAATTTACTGCCTTAGTAAGTGTTATGATATGGATTATCATTATGTTCTCACTCCCAAAGAAATGGGAGGTGGGGCTGCCAGTTTACCAGGGCATTCTATTGTTGCTTCTACATATTATTGCACCCGGGTACAAGGACAATCTTAGTACTTTTGAAGGCTGACTCATTTAGGGGAGCATAGAAGATATACATAGCACAGTCTGATATAGAGGTCACAGAAACAGTCAGTGGGATCAGCTGAAGCCCAGAGAAAGGGCCAAAGGTCAAAAGAGTAGGGTGCACATGAGCCAAAGAAAGGAGAAGAGGCAGAGGTTCTCGGCTCCACCACAAGGTGGGGGTGGTGGAGGGTGTAGTGGTGCACCGACCTAGAACATTCTGCCTTAATCTGATGTAAAACTGGTGCCAGAGGAGACTTAGTATGAGTCGTGACGTTATCAGTGCCATTTGCCACGGTGCAGTAACTAAAGCAATAATTCACCATCTTGTTCCCGGCCAGTGGCTGTGAAGTTAACTGTTACACACACAGTACATCGGGTAATCTGGCTGGTATTTCCCAGTCCGCAGCACACAGCTGCATAAAGGATGTGAATAATGCCCTGTTTACTCATAGAGAGGAGTTAATCGTTTCCATTTGGGTTTGCTATCGTAAATACAGAAAATCATGGAGTTTGCCCAGATTGCAGGCTTCCCTTAGGTACAGTGTGTTATAGATGGCACTCAGTGAGGCCCCTAACTCAGACCACTGACAGTCTTGTCATCCGGAAGTCATTTCACTCAATGTTCAGGTGGTCTGTGACCATAATACAACCTTTCTTCATGTGTTGCACAATTCCTGGATAGCTGCCTCAATTCAATTATTTATTTATTTTAATATCTTCACAGGACTTGAGCATCACTGACAAAGCCAACATTTATTGCCCATCTCTAATTTCCTGCAGAAGGTTGTGCTGAGCTGTCTTCTTGAACTGTTGTAATCCATGTGGTGTAGGTACACACACAATGCTGTCAGAGAAGAAATTCCAGGATTTAGACCCATCAAGAAAGAAGGAACTGTGATATATTTTTAAGTCAGGATGGTGTGTAACTTGGAGGGGAGTTTGCAGGTGGTCACATTCCCAAGCGTCTTGTCCTTCTCAGTGGTACAGATTGTGGGTTTATAAGGTGCCATATAAAGAGCCTTGGTGATCAAAGTTTGTGCGAAGATTTGTAGCTCGGGTGCTCGTTGCTGTGGTTCTGTTCGCCGAGCTGGAAGTTTTTGTTGCAAACGTTTCGTCCCCTGGCTAGGCGACATCATCAGTGCTTGGGAGCCTCCTGCGAAGCGCTTCTTTGATGTTTCCTCCGGTGTTAATAGCCACTATAAACACCGGAGGAAACATCAAAGAAGCGCTTCGCAGGAGACTCCCAAGCACTGATGATGTCGCCTAGCCAGGGCACGAAACGTTTGCAACAAAAACTTCCAACTCGGCGAACAGAACCACAACAACGAGCACCCGAGCTACAAACCT
>NC_057721.1:63901370-63920163 GCF_004010195.1 Chiloscyllium plagiosum | reverse complement strand
GTTGTTGTGGTTCTGTTCGCCGAGTTGGAAGTTTTTGTTGCAAACGTTTCGTCCCCTGGCTGGGCGACATCATCAGTGTTTGGGAGCCTCCTGCGAAGCGCTTCTTTGATGTTTCCTCCGGTGTTTATAGTGGTCTGTTCCTGCCGCTTCCGGTTGTCAGTTTCAGCTGTCCGCTGTAGTGGTTGGTATATTGGGTCCAGGTCGATGTGTTTGTTGATGGAGTTTGTGGATGAATGCCATGCCTGTAGGAATTTCCTGGCTGTTCTCTGTCTGGCTTGCCCTATGATAGTAGTGTTGTCCCAGTCGAATTCATGTTGCTTGTTGTCTGCGTGTGTGGCTGCTCAGGATAGTTGGTCGTGTCGTTTCGTGGCTAGTTGAATTCGACTGGGACAACACTACTATCATAGGGCAAGCCAGACAGAGAACAGCCAGGGAATTCCTAGAGGCATGGCATTCATCCACAAACTCCATCAACAAACACATCGACCTGGACCCAATATACCAACCACCTACAGCGGACAGCTGAAACTGACAACCAGAAGCGGCAGGGACAGTCCACTATAAACACCGGAGGAAACATCAAAGAAGCGTTTCGCAGGAGGCTCCCAAGCACTGATGATGTCGCCTAGCCAGGGGACGAAACGTTTGCAACAAAAACTTCCAGCTCGGCAAACAGAACCACAGCAGCCTTGGTGAGTTGATTCAGTACATCTTGTCAATGGTACACACTGGTACCACTTTACAACAGTGAGTGAAAGTTATGGTGTTGGAATAGGTACCAGTCAGGTGGAATAATTTGCTCTGGATGGTGTAGACCTTCTTCAATGTTGATAGAGCTGCATTTGCCCAACGAAGTGGAGAATATTACCATTGTCCTCCTAACTTGTACCTTGGAGATAATGAAAAGGGCTTGGGGAGTCAGGTGGCGCAGAATACACAGCCTTTTGTATCCACAGTACTAACATGGCTGATCCAGTCCAATTTCTGATCAATGGTAACCCCAATAGTATCTCCAATGGTTATGCCATTGAATGTCAAGCGACAATTGTTAGATTCACTCTTGTTAGAGAATGGTTTGCCATGAAGTGCAGAAGAAAACATAAAATCTAAGTTTAGAAGCTGGCAACTTATTCCAATAGAGATTGTTCTTCATATACAAATCAACTGAGATACCTGAAAGTACCTAACTAACAAAATAAAAACATGCAAAGTCTGGGAATTTGAAATGTTCAAGAGAAACACAGCAACAGTTATGGGCCATGACTTTTCATCAGACTTCATTGGAGTGGCCAGGATTGTCAATAATAATTACATATAACTGACCAAAACATACCAAACAAACACATGACTTTGCATGGCAACCGATGATTTGGATCCCTAGTAAAAGCAGAGCAAATGGGAATCGAAGAAGAGCTGTCCAATTGTTAGAGCCACATGAGGCACAAAAATAGATGATTTTGGTTGTTGGTCAATCATCTCAGCACCAGGATATCTCTGCAGAAGTTCATCAGGCTAGTGTCCTAGACCAAACCATCTTCAATTGCTTTATCAATGACCTTGGCTCCATCTTAAAGTCAGAAACCAGGATATTTGCCAATGGTTGCACAATGTTTATCACCACGTGACTCTTCAGACAATGAAGCAGCCCTTGTCCATCGCGGTAATAGATGGACAGCATCTAGTCTGGGGCTGACATGTGGTAAGAATATTCGTGCTTCGTATGTGCCAGGTGCTGACCATCTCCATCAAGAAAGAATTCTCTCTGAGAACCCCTCTTCTCATCGCTGAGCCTTCCACAATTACATCCTGAGTGTTACCATTTACCTGAGAGTGAAATAAACCAGCCAGACACGGGACTGCTGAGTAAGTGAAGTAATATATTTGGGTGTTTGCATTACCCGAAACACTGCTTAGGTAGCGTCTCCCACCCATTCTCCTCCTCTAACCAAGAAAAGATTCTGTGCGCCAGATTCGTAAGGTAATTAGTTTTCTTTTATTCTTTATTTTTCAATAGTCTCTTTGGGAATTTAGAACAGTGGGAATGGTGGTTAAGGCAGTTGAATGTTCCTACTGCAGAATGTGGGAGGTAAAGGTCACCACTAGAGTCCCTGCTGACTACATCTGCGGGAAGTGCATCCAACTCCAGCTCCTTGAAAACCACGTTAGGGAGCTGGAGCTGGATGAACTTCAGATCATTCGGGAGGCAGAGGGGGTTATTGAGAGGAGTTACAGGGAGGGAGACACACCTCAAGTACAAGAAAAAGACAGATGGGTTACAGTCAAGGGATGGAAAGGGGACAGGCAGACAGTGCAGAGATCCCCTGTGGCTGTTCCCCTCAATAACAAGTATACCATTTTGGATGCTGTTGAGGGAGACAACTTACCAAGGGTAAGCCATAGAGTACAGGTCTCTGGCACAGACTCTATCCCTCTTGCTCAGAAGGGAAAGGGAAAGATGAGCAGAGCATGAATCATTGAGGACTCCATAGTTAGGGGGACAGATAGGAAGATTGGTGGGAACAAGAGAGACTCACTGCTGATGTGTTGCCTTCCAGGTGCCAGGGTTCATGATGTCTCGACCATATTTTCAGGATCCTAGAAGGGGAGGGGGAGCAGCCTCAAGTCATGGTCCACATATGCACTAACAACACAGGTAAGAAGAGAGATGGGGATTTAAGGCAAAAATTCAGGAAGCTAGAATGGAAGCTTAGAACAAGAACAAACAGGGTTGTGATCTCTGGGTTGTTGCTTGTGCTACGTGTTGGTGAGGCAAGGAACAGGGAGAGAGAGGAGTTGAACACGTGGCTACAGGCATGGTGCAGAAGGGAGGGTTTCGGATCCCTGGATAATTGGAGCTCATTCTGAAGTAGATGGGACCTCTACAAACAGGATGGTCTACACCTGAACCAGAGAGGTTGCAATATCATGGGGGGAATATTTGCTAATGCTCTTTAGGACGATTTAAACCAATTCAGCAGGGGCATGGCAACCTAAATTTAGTTCCAATGTCCAGGAGATTGAGAGTAGTGATGTTGCAAGAGTGCACTGGCAAGCAGGAAGGTGGTTTGAAGTGTGTCTACTTCAACACCCGGAGCATCCAGAATAAGATGGGTTGATATTTGGGACTTCGATATTGTGGCCATTTTGGAGACATGAATAGAGCAGGGACAGGAATGGTTGTTGCAGGTTCCAGGATTTAGATGTTTCAGTAAGAACAGAGAAGATGGTAAAAGAGGGGGAGGTGTGGCATTGTTAGTCAAGGACAGTATTACGGTGGCAGAAAGGACGTTTGAGGACTCGTCTACTGAGGTAGTATGAGCTGAGGTTAGAAACATGAAAGGAGAGGTCACCCTGTTGGGAGTTTTCTACAAGTCTCCAAATAGATGCAAAGATGGTTCTGGATAGGAGTAAGAGTAACAGGGTAGTTGTTATGAGAGACTTTAACTTTCCAAATATTGACTGGAAATACTATATTTCGAATAATTTAGATGGGTCAGTTTTTGTCCAATGTGTGAAGGAGGGTTTCCTGGCACAGTACGCAGACAGGCCAACAAGGGGTGAGGCCATATTGGATTTGGTACTGGGTAATAAACCCTGCCAGGTGTTAGATTTGGAGATAGGTGAGCACATTGGTGATAGTGATCACAATTCGGTTATGGAGGAAATGAGGACTGCAGATGCTGGAGATCAGAGATGAGAGTATGTTGCTTAGAAAGAACAGCAGGTCAGGCAGCATCTGAGAAGCTGGAGAACTGACGTTTTGGGAATAAGCCCTTCATCAGGAATGAGATTTGCGGGCCGGAGCTGAGAGATAAATGGGAGGAAGTGGCGTTTGGGGAAAAGTAGCTGAGACAGCAATAGGTGGATGAAGGTGATAGGTCCGAGAGGGGAGTGATGGACAGGTCAGGAGGGCAGTGCTGTGTTGAAGGCTTGGGACTGGGATAATGTGGGGGGGTGGGGAATGAGGAAGCTGTTGAAATCCACATTTATCCGGTGTGGTTACAGGGTCCCAAGGCGGAATATGAGGCATTCTTCCTCCAGGCATCAGGTGGTAATGGTTTGGCAGTGGAGCAGGCCCAGGACCTGCATGTCCTTGATGGAGTGGGAAGGGGAGTTGAAGTGTTCAGCCACAGGGTAGTGGGGTTGGTGGGTGCAGGTGTCCCAGAGATGTTCTCTGAACCAATCCGCAAGAAGACGTCGTGTCTCCCTAATGTAGTGGGGACCACACCGGGTGCAATGGATGTAATAGATGACATTGGTAGACGTACAGGTTTATGCTGGAAATGTCGATTCTCCTGCTTCTCGGATACTGCCTGACCTCCTGTGTTCTGCCAGCAACACACTCTCAACACAATTCGGTTATGTTTACTTTAGTGATAGAAAGGGATAGGTATATACCACAGGGCAAGAGTTATAGCTGGGGAAAGGCAATTATGATACGATTAGGCAAGATTTAGGATGCATAGGATAGGGAAGGAAACTGCAGGGTATGGGTATGATTGAAATGTGAAGCTTATTCAAGGAACAGCTACTGCGTGTCTCTGATAAGTATTTACCTGTCAGGCAGGGAGGAAGCTGTAGAGCGCGGGAGCCGGGGTTTACTAAAGAAGTTGAATCTCTTGTCAAAAGGAAGAAGCAGGCTTATGTTAGGATGAGATGTGAAGGCTCAGTTAGGGCGCTTCAGAGTTACAAGGTAGCCAGGAAAGACCAAAAGAGAGAGCTAAGAAGATCCAGGAGGGGACATGAGAAGTCATTGGCAGATAGGATCAAGGAAAACCCTAAAGCTTTCTATATGTATATCAGGAATAAAAGAATGCCAAGAGTAAGATTAGGGCCAGTCAAGGTTAGTGGTGGGAAGTTGTGCCTGGAGTCTGAGGAGATAGGAGAAGCACTAAATGAATATTTTTTGTCAGTGTTCACACTAGAAAAAGACAATGTTGTCGATGAGAATACTGAGATACAGGCTACTAGACTAGATGGCATTGAGGTGGACAAGGAGGAGGTGTTAGCAATTCTGGAAAGTGTGAAAATAGATAGGTCCCTTGGGCTGGATGGAATTTATCCTAGGATTCCCTGGGATTCCAGGAAGGAGATTGCAGAGCCTTTGGCTTTGATCTTTATGTCATCATTGTCTGCAGGAATGGTGCCAGAAGACTGGAGGATAGCAAATGTTGTTCTGTTGATCAAGAGGGGGAGTAGAGACAACCAAGGTGATTATAGACAAGTGAGCCTTACTTCAGTTATAGGTAAAGTGTTGGAAAAGCTTATAAGAAATAGGATTTATAATCATCTAGAAAGGAATAAGTTGATTAGGGGTAGTCAACACGGTTTTGTGAAGGGTAGGTCATGCCTCACAACCATACTGAATTCTTTGAGAAGGTGACCAAGCAGGTAAATGAGGGATAAGCAGTTGATGTGGTGAATATGGATTTCAATAAGGTGTTTAATAAGGTTCCCCATGGTAGACAATTGCACAAAATGCAGAGGCATGAGATTGAGGGTGATTTAGTGGTTTGGTTCAGAAATTGGCTAGCTGAAAGAAGACAGAGGGTGGTGGTTGATAGGAAGTGTTCATCCTGGAGTTCAGTTTTTGATGATGTACCACAAGGATCGGTTTTGGGTCTACTGCTGCTTATCATTTTTATAAATGACCTAGATGAGGGCGTAGAAGGATGGGTAGAAAATTTGTAGATGACACTAAGGTCGATAGAGTTGTGGATAGTGACAAAGGATGTTGCAGTTACAGAGGGACATAGATAAACTGCAGAGCTGAGCTGAGAGGTTGCAAATGGAGTTTAATGTGGAAATGTGTGTAGATGAGCAGAGAGATCTCGGTGTCCATGTATATAGATCCCTGAAAGTTGCCACCCTGGTTGATAGGATTGTTAAGAAGGCATATGGTGTGTTAGCTTTTATTGGTAGAGGCAGTGAGATTAGATTACTTAGAGTGTGGAAACAGGCCCTTCGGCCCAACAAGTCCACACCGCCCCGCCGAAGCGCAACCCACCCATACCCCTACATTTACCCCTTACGTAACACTACGGGCAATTTAGCATGGCCAATTCACCTGACCTACACATCTTTGGACTGTGGGAGAAAACCGGAGCACCCGGAGGAAACCCACGCACACACGGGGAGAATGTGCAAACTCCACACAGTCAGTCGCCTGAGGCAGGTATTGAACCCGGGTCTCTGGCGCTGTGAAGCAGCAGTGCTAACCACTGTGCCACCGTGCCGCTTTGGAGCCATGAGATCATGCTGTAGCTGTACAAAATTCTGGTGCAGCTGCAGTTGGAGTATTTCATACAGTTCTGGTCCCTGCATTACGCAAAGGTTGTGGAAGCTTTGGAAAGGGCTCAGAGGCAATTTACAAGAATGTTGCCTGGTATGGAGGGAAAGTCTTATGAGGAAAGGCTGAGGGACTTGAGGTTGTTTTTGTTAGAGAGAAGAAGGTTGAGAGGTGACTTAATTGAGACATATAAGGTAATCAGAGTGGACAGGGAGAGCCTTTTTCCTCAGATGGTGATGGCTAGCACGAGGGGATATTGCTTTAAATTGTGGGGTGATATATATAGGACAGATGAGGTAAACACAATGACTGCAGATGCTGGAAACCAGATTCTGGATCAGTGGTGCTGGAAGAGCACAGCAATTCAGGCAGCATCCGAGGAGCTTCAAAATCGACGTTTCGGGCAAAAGCCCTCTTTTTATTCCTGATGAAGGGCTTTTGCCCGAAACGTCGATTTCGAAGCTTTTCGGATACTGCCTGAATTGCTGTGCTCTTCCAGCACCACTGATCCAGTATATAGGACAGATGTCAGAGGTAGTTACTTTACTCAGAGTAGTAGGGGCATGGAATGCCATGCCTGCAACAGTAGTAGACTCGCCAACTTTAAGGGCATTTAAATGTTCATTGGATAAATATATGGATTAAAATGGAACAGTGTCTGATAGATAGGCTTCAGATTGGTTCTACAGGTCAGTGCAACATCAAGGGCTGAAGGGCCTGTACTGTGCTGTAATATTCTATGTTCTATACATACTGTGGCTACAAGAGTGGTCAGATGCTAAGAGGTCCATGTGTTTCCACAATGCCAATCCACCACCTTCAGGGCACAGATCAGGAGTGCAGAGGAATGCTTTTCACTTGTCTGGATTGGTACAGCTCCAAAAACACCCAAAAAGCTTGACACCATCCAGGACAAAGTAGCCCATGATATTGGTTCTCATTCCACCACATTCAACATTCACTCCCAACCACTGATGCACATTGGCAGCAGTGTGTATCATCTATAAGATGCACTGCAATAACTCACCAAGGCTCTTTATACAGCACCTTCCAAACCCATGACTTCTGCAATCTGAAAGATCACAGGCAGAAGATCATGACCTGCAAATTCCCCTCCAAGTTACACACCATCCTGACTTAGAACTATATGGCAGTTCCCTCACTGTCGCTGGGTGAATTGGAACTCTTAACAACAGTGTGGGTATTCCAAGGATTGCAGTGGTTCAGAAAGTCAATTCACCAGAACCTTGTCCAGAGCAATTAGGGATGGGAAATAAGTGCTGGCATAGCCATTGACACCCATATTTCCCTGAATTAACTTTTAAAAACCCAGTACTGGGTTAGTCCCTTCTCTGACTAATTCAATTAACTTTTAATCCTATCCCCTACCCCTGCCCCACTAACATCTGCCTCCTTTTGACTTTCTAATGTGGCCATTCTGTTGAAGCACATGCAAAGTGTTTGTTGGGTGAGTTGCTGGCTTCTGCTGTGGGTGTGTCAGTGATGTAACACAGTGACATACAGCAACATGTCCACACCCTTGACCGTTCAGGTTTCCTCAATGTGACAACTAATCTCTAAAAACCAATGGACGCCATAACAGCTAGCAGCCTGCAAGTAATCACAAAGTGAGTGATTAAGAAGGTGAGCTAAGAACCATCAGATGCATCCTGTGTATCTATCTGGGAAGCATGCATGTCCCTGCATCAAAAGTGACCCAGTGGAAACATGGAAGTCATAAAAAACTTCAAAGTCAGGTAATCATGTATCAAAGAGCCAATATGATGTGTGACAGTTGGATCAGGAGGAGGCAAGATGATGTGGTGAGATTGATGGTTTACCAATGCCAACTTGAGTGAATGAAGGATGGAAGAGGATAGCGTCCACAAAGCATGTAGGGATGGTATGGTGAAGACAGAATTTTATAAAGACCTGATCAAGCAGGTGGAAAGCTAACTCTCTGACTTTCATGTTGTGAATTGACACCATCTAGTTTCTCAGAGTAGGGGAAGAGAATTGTAAAGTGGCATATAAGAGAAACAAGTTGCACTAATAATGAAATGCACTTGCCGAGAAAAAAGATACGCCCTACTTAATAGCCGGATTCTGAAATTGTTGTTTAAACATGAAGGGGAAAATTGCGAACTTTTTCACAAAGTCAAGAATCTGATTTTCTCATTCTCGCCTCATTTTCCCACCTTTCTTGTATTGCCTATGCCACTCGAGTGGAAAATTCATCCTACAATTTTTGTTAAAAAACCTAACCTTTTTTCCATGTTCTCCAAAGTTCCTTTGTTATCTTTGTTCTATGTTGTCATATTTTGTGTTGTCACGGTGGCACAGTGGTTAGCACTGCTGCCTCACAGCGCCAGAGACCCGGGTTCAATTCCCGACTCAGGCGACTGTCTGTGTGGAGTTTGCACATTCTCCCCGTGTCTGCGTGGGTTTCCTCCGGGTGCTCCAGTTTCCTCCCGCAGGCCAGGTGAATTGGCCATGCTAAATTGCCCGTAGTGTTAGGTAAGGGGTAAATGTATGGGTATGGGTGGGTTGCGCTTCGGTGGGTCGGTGTGGACTTGTTGGGCCGAAGGGCCTGTTTCCACACTGTAAGTAATCTAACCTAATCTACTCAATTGGTGTTCAAGGAGTTGTGATCTGTAGTTTACCAAGTCATACTGTCATTAAACATTTTTTTTTCTCTCTAATGAGATTTAACTGCAGCCTAGATTCTATCATATACAAAGACTCTTTTGTTTGGATTAAACAATGCAGCATATAAAACAATGTAAGGTTTGAATTGCAAAAGCAATTTTAACCTAATCCACCCTTTGGGGTGGGTTTGGCTGTAATATTAGTTTTACATTTCACCTGAGTTCAATCTACTTCCAAATAAACAGCGACTAATATTGGGTGGGGATTAAAACAGACGTTCCACCCAATCCTGTGGGTTAAAGTTATCCTCATCCCACCTCCACTCAGGAAGAAACTTCTAGATGAGTTATTTTCTTTTCCATTCTGACTTTCTCCTCACCTTTTGAGATTGGTTCCAAAGTTGCTAGCCTTCCTCAGTAGAATGTGATTATTCCTATCCTCCTGTTATGCACAACAATGGACACTCTAGCCACCAACATGGGAATGAAAGCTGGGTCTGTTGTCTCATCATCCACAGCCCACACACATGCAGATTCTAGCTGTGGTACATCAACAGCAATCAGACTAATTACATTCTCAAGCCTGAGGCATGATACCCATTGCCATGCCACTTGTAGGCACTACAAGTTAAGATTAGCTAATTCAACACAGACAGTCCTTGGATAAGTTATTTTATCAAAAGCATTGAAAGCACTCTTAAAACATTTTTTTGGCTTTCCGGTCTGACTGAAAATACTGTAACCTTTTATTCAAAAGAAAGCATTGCTGATAGCGTGGAATGTTGGAGGAGTGGTGAAATTACCCCATAATTCAGAACAGCAGTTGGGAAAATGTTATGTTTTAATATGTTGGATTAGAAGGACATTTTGTTGAGGAAGGTAGGAGGTAATTATAAAGGCCTTCACTGTCTATGTTTGCATATTTGAGAAAATATTTTGATTAATACTTAAGATCATTGTAACACTCTTTGAACAATCACAGCATTGAAAAAAGGCTTGTATTTAGTAAGGGGCTGTTGGGGCTGGGGGAAAGGGAGTAATTTTAATCTTGGGCTCCAGTATGACAGCTACCAGATAGTGTATTACAAGCCTATATTCCATCCCATTAACACACTCTGTATTTCAGGTCAACCAAATCAGTGTTTTCAAATGAGTGTACATGTTGTCTCTCAAACAAGAGAAATTCAGCTCCCTCAGCGACATATAAGCAACTCAGGTGAGTGAAAGAATATAAGAGTTTGGAGCCAGAGTAATCGCCAGTCAGAAACGTGCCTAACTCAGCCTTGTATATATTCAATTACTGCAGGATTCAAGCCCAGGTACCCAGATCGTTACCTGGGTCTGTGGATTAATAATCCAGTGATAAACCACTAGGCCGCTGCCTTGCTCTTGTAGTCCAAGAGAACAATATATGATCAGAGTGAAATCCTTCCCACAACTGATGCTCACTCCAGCATTGCAATGTCCTGACTTACTGATCAACTGCGAGAGGCATCATGCCGTTAAATGTTGCCAGAAGAAGGAAACCCACTTTCCAACAGCTAATCACATGCAACCACTGTCTGAGGTTGTTTGCCAGGAGATGGCAGTGCTCTGTAATGGCAATGGCATAGATCAACACAGTGGATTACAATAAGAAAAATAACAACTTAATTCATTCAGCAAGTGTGCCAAAAAGTGAGACACCTCCCTATTTTAATGTAATGTGACAAAAATGCATGGCATGCAGTTATCTCATTGCCACGTTCTTGTACAGTTCAGATTGGCCAGAAACTCTCCATTAAACTTCACAGCCACCCCTTATCTTTCACTCACATTCTCAATTCCTATTCTCTCTCTCTAATCCTTTGTTCCTACTTGCATGGTTCATACATAAGAAAAGACTTGCCCAAAGGTAGCCAGCTAATGCATAGACCTCAGTTGGCAGCTTTCTTACAAATGAATCAGAAAGTTATGGGGTTCGATGCTTAAGCTGTTAGGGCTAAATCCGGGCTAGAACTCCAGCGAAGGACTGTGGGGGCATTGCATTGTCTGAGATTTTGTATTTCATAATGGACGTATTCACCTGGATGTATAATAGCCATTAACACTATTTTGAAGAACAGCAGAAGATTTCTTTGTACCCTGACAAATATTTATACATCACCCAATGTCACACTGTCAGGCCATCTGATCATTCCAAACAGAAACAGATTATTTAGCATGTTTGCACCATTCAATGAGATTATGGTCGTTCACATTGTTGTATGTGGTATTCCATTATGTGCTTCTGCACTTGTTGTGTTTCTTAAATAACAACTATTGACTGTACTGAAAAAATTAGGAAGTGGTGGAGGCTGGTACAATTGCAACGTTTAAGAAGCATTTGGATGGGTATATGAATAGGAAGGGATATGGGCCGGGTGCTGGCAGGTGGGACTAGATTGGGTTGGGATATCTGGTTGGCATGGATGGGTTGGATCGAAGGGTCTGTTTCAATGCTGTACATCTCTATGACTCTATTACTGTTAAGCTTTTTGAAATATCCTGAAGTCATGAATGGCACGATAGAAATGCACGTCTTTTTAATCCCTGCACACTGTCCTCAAATTGGTAATCTCTTTATGTTCATCTGAAAAGAGAAGAATGTGCGCAACGAATGGGAGAGAAAATACTTACAGGTCAATTCTTCAACTTTAATTCTTGTGCCATTTGAATCATGAGGAAACAGCTGAAAGGATCAGATCGCGCACAGGCTTTATACTGCACTCTTCCTGCCATATTGTTTCCAGCCTATTCAAATCCAGCCAATGGACAAGGCAAACCTGCAATATAAAGTGATACCACAAGAGCTGCCATGGCAACAGCATTTGTTTCTTCTCTCTTTTCTCTTTTTTAGATAAATTCCACAAAGCTGAGTCAATGTGAAACACTGGCGGCCACGTCTGTGCCAAGGTTATCTATTCTGTTCAGGTATATGTTACATAACACGACTCCTAGCTTAGCCATCTCCACCCTCCTTTCACTCCAGAGCTTCCAAACTATCTCCCCAACCCAAACATACTCTCACCATTAGCCCAGTCCTTCAGGCATGCTGCTTTCCCACACTAACAATATAAATTGAGTCCAATTTTAACATTACAGAAGAGTTTGAGTCAAAACCTCACCTTTAAATTTGTTATCCATTTGGCTTCATCTTGACATAAGATAGTTTTTTTTTCTCCTATTTGCTTTATTTTTACAGCTAAAAATAGAATGAAAACACTGTAGTTCTAATTGTCATTTTTCTCCCAGCTGGTAGTAACAGTACCCCGAAAATTAATTTAATTAAATAGACGTTTTGCAATCCTGACTTGTCCCAACAAGAACAACACTCTAATTTTTAAAGTACCAGAGACATAAATCCATATCGGGAAAATTTGGGAGATAGTTTGAAAGAGGTGGATGAGTCATATAGGCATGAGGAAGCTTAGGTGGTAAGCAGTTTGAATGCAGAAGCATCAAATTGTTGTTAGAAGGATCATTTCAAAGTTTATCCTCAGCTGGTGAGGAGAGGGAGCTGGACATCAGAGTCCCGATTTTGGATAAAAGATGTTTCTCAGGAACAGAGATTACTATAATCGCTGGAAATGGCACAAAGCAAATTGAGGCCAGTGTGGAGAGACCATGGAGAGTGTGGCTATGCTGAGGACATCTATAAATAGGTACAAGGCTTCATTCACATGTTTCCCCAGGTTTATGTGACCACTTACCACCTACCTGTGAAAGATTCTTCGGATTGTAGTAAGTCTATGAGCAGAAGCCTGCAATGACATGAGAGAATCCCTGAGACCTGTTTTACACTCTTGACAAAGGTTCCAATGTAATAAATGGCCGCCTCTATATTGGACAGGTCTGATGGCTGTCAGGGATGTGGTGGAAATAGTGACTTAACCATGTCATCGTTGTCAGTGACTAAAATGGGATGTTTCCAGTGGGCCTTGGATGATGTTTCTGTCTCTCAAGATGACATCTGCTCACCAATTTAATAACAACCTGTATTGATATAACACCTTTAATAGAATAAAACATCCAAAGCTCAACACAAATGATTGTTTCTTTATTCATTCGTGAGATGTGGGTGTCGCTGGCTGGCCAGCATTTATTGCCATCCCTGGTTTCTATAGAGAAGGTGGTGGTGAGCTGCCACTTGAAATAAAGCAGTCCATGTGCTGTATGTTGACCCAAATACCATTATGGAGGAAATTCCAGGATTTTGAGCCAGTCACAGTGAAGGAACAGCGATATATTTCCAAGTCAGGATAGAGAGTGGCTTGGAGAGGGACTTGCAGATGATGACATTCCCATGTATCTTCTGCTCTTGTCCTTCTAGATGGTAGATGGTTGTGTTTATAAAATAAAGTATAACACAAAGCAACATAAAGGTCAGATAACAAAAAAAAACCCTGAGATTTTAAGGAGTATCTTAAAGGAAGAAAGTGATGTAAAGAGGCAGATAGGTTTAGGGAGGGAATTCCAGAGCTTGGGACTTAGGTAACTAAAGGCAGGGCCACCAATAGCAGAACATTTAAAACCAGGGAAGTACAAGGGGCCAGAATTAGAGGAGCACAGGTATCTCCAGAGGGTTGTGGACCTGGAGGAGATTACAGAGGTAGGGAGTAACATAGCCATGGAAGGACTTTAAAATAAGGATAAAAGCTTGCAAGATACTGCTTGATTTGTGTCAATGTGGGTATTTGGGTATTTGGGAAATAGGACTTGAAGTGAGTTAAGATGCGCAGCAAAGTTTGGATGCCTTCAAGTGTGCAGAGGGTACAATGTGTATGAGCAGCCAGGAAAGAGTCACTCTCAAAGTAACGAAGGCATGAGCGAACATTTCAGCAACAGATTGGGACAGCGTGATGTCAGGTGATGGTACAGATTGAAAATGAATATTCAACATGACAGCATGAATTTGAGTTTGGAAACTTATCTTGAATCAAATGTGAGACAGAAAGAGTGGAACAGACTGGATTAATATCAGACAGTTCTGCCATATCCTGCTGATCTAGATAACTCTGCATCACCAATGGATGAGTTAGGTTAGGCAAGTGCCAAAAGAGACTGTGAACCATCTCATATAGCCATTACCTCACCAGTTCTTATAACCAGAGGACCATGAGGAAGATTTGATTGTCAGGAACAATCTTCTTTGGCCTATGCTAATTTCTCTTTGCCCTGTAAAGTTACAAACAAGCAGCAAATTACAATATTGTGTGTTTTCATAGCAGGACTATGGAGCATTCACTGACTTGTCATATTGAATGTATAATTCACCATGTCTTGGCTGTACTCTATTAAACACGCATTGATAACTTATTTTCAATATTATCAGGCTAAGCTACTGTCATAGACATGACATGAATCCTATTTACAGAGAGTAACATTAGGACAGCAGTGCCATCACGGTTATGTCACTGGACTAATAATCCAGATGTCCAGGTTAACATTCTTGGGTCATAGGTTTGAATTTCACCATGGCAGATGATCCAAGTTGAATTTAGTAAAAGTCCAGAGTAAAATGCTCATCTAATGGTGATCGTATAACTAGTGTCAATTGTCCCATCTGGTTTACTAATGTCCATTAGAGAAGGAAATCGGCTCTCCTTACCAGGTCTGGCCAACACATGACTGCAGAATCACAGCAACGTAGTTAACTTATACCATCCTCTGAGCAATTAGGGATGGGTAATAAATTCTGCCCTAGCCTGCAAAATCCTTAGCCTAGAAAAGTCTTCATTTTCCTTTTGCAATAAGTAGTGAATGGACTAAGATTGCCTTAAAGAAAATACTTCAAAGGCTGCTCCTGAGGAAAGGGACAGTCACATGCCACATTTAACACCAGATACAGTCATAGAATCATTGTGTTCATGGATCTTTACAAGTAGAGTTTCAAGTAGATAGGATAGTGAAGAAGGCGTTTGCTATGCTTTCCTTTATTGGTCAGAGCATTGAGTATAGAGGTTGGAAGGTCATATTGTGACTGTACAGGAAGTTGGTTAGGCCAATTTTGGAATATTGCTTGCAATTCTGGTCTCCTTCCTATTAGAAGGATGTTGTGAAAATTGAAATGGATCAGAAAAGATTTACAAGGATGTTGCCAGGGTTGGAGGATTTGAGCTATGGGGTGAGGCTGAATAGACTGGGGCTGTTTTTCCTGGAGCGCCGGAGGCTGAGGGGTGACCTTATAGAGGTTTATAAAATCATAAAGGGCATGGATAGTGTAAATAGACAAGGTCTTTTCCCTGGGTTGGAGGGGTCCAGATCTAGAGGGCACAGGTTTAGGGTGAGAGGAGAAAGAGATAAAAGAGACCTAAGGGGCAACTTTGTCTTGCAGAGGGTGGTGCATGTATGGAATGATGTGACAGAGGAAGTGGTGGAGGCTGGTACAATTACAGCATTTAAAAGGCATTTGGATGGGTATATGAATAGGAAGGGATTGGAAGGATTTGGGCCACATACTGGCAAATGGGACTAGATTAGGTTGAGATATCAGGTCAGCATGGATGAGTTGGACTGAAGGATCTGTTTCCATGCTGTGCATCTCTATGACTCTAAGTTATACAAAGTGAAAACAGACCCTTTGGTCCAACTTGTCCATGCTCAACAGATATCCCAAATTAATCTAGTCCCATTTGTCACCATTTGGCCCATATCCCCTTAAACTCTTCCTATTCACATATCCGTCCAAATGCCTTTTAAATGTTGTAATTGTACCAGCCTGTACCACCTCCTCTGGCAGCTCATTCCATACACGCACCACCCTCTGTGTGAAAATGTTGTCTCTTAGGTTCCTTTGAAATCTTTCCCCTCTCACCTTAAAGCTATGCCCTTTAATTTTGGACTCCTTTCCTTGGGGAAAAGACCTTGGATATGCCCCTCACGATTTTATAAACCTCTATAAGGTCACCCCTCAGCCTCTGAAACTCCTGGGAAAAAGATCCCAGCCTATTTAGCCTATCCTTATAACTCAAAGCCTCTCGTCCTGGCAACATCTTGGTAAATCTTTTATGAACATTTTCAAGTTTCACAACATCTTTCCTGTAGCAGGAGACCAGAATTCAACACAGTATTCCAAAAATCATCGATGGTCATGAATGAAATGTGCACTGAGTGATTGGAAGTTGTTCTGGATCAGCATGGCACCATAGAGTCATAGAGGTGTAGAGCACAGAAACAGACCCTTTGGTCCAATTCGTCCATGCCGACTAGATACCACTAAAATATGAGGGGGCTATTGAAGAACATGTATACAGACAATGATACCCTGCACTTTGAGAAATCCTACCATCTCAGTACAATATTCTTTCTCAATGATGGGAAACTATTGAGAGATCTTTGCTCTAGAAAACAACATATTGGTCTTTTTTCCGTTATACTTCATGTATAAATTTTGGACTGTAGAAAATGATTGATATTGGCTATTTGGTCTCTGTGGTGGCTTGGGATGAGCTGAAGTAAAAGAAATCGGAGCTGAAGTGATGTTGGAAACCTCATATCTGTTTCAGGAGCTGGTTGTAGGTTCGCTTACATACACACAAGGTTATCATGTCTTTTTATCAGTGAATCATATTTTCCACATTCTGGGCATTGTTCCTTAGGTAAGACAAGTTCCACCAGTATTTATAACTGCAGTTATTAAATAAATGATACTCCATTTATGAATTCAGCTGACACACAGCTAATAAGCCCATTCCTCCAGTTCTCTTCCTCCAAATAGCACATAGGAACTATTGTCCAAGGTCTATCTGGTAGTTGCATGATAGATTGATAAAGGAGAAACTGGCAAATCATAGTAATCAATCACTCACTGTTGGTTTACAGCAGTTATCTTACAACACAATGGTGCCAAAAAAGGTTCCAATGGATCCTAAATCAAGTATTTCACACTCCATCAGAAGAAAGAGGGATTCCCATAGGCTCACTATTGTCCTAAGGATTTTTTTCATTTGTTCATAGGATGTGGGTGTCACTATCTAGGCCAACAATTCTTACCCATCCCTAATTCCCCAGAAGGCAGTTCAGAATCAACCACATTGTTGTGGTGCTGGAGTCACATGTAGGCCATACCAGGTTTGGAAGGCAGAATTCCTTTCCTAAAGGACATTAGTGAATGAGATGGCTTTTTTATAACAATCGACAGTGGTTACATGGCTGCCAATAGATTAGCACTTTATTGCAGATTGTATTGAATTCAAATTTCACCTTCTGCCATGGTGGGATTTGAACCCACATCCTCAGCACATTAGCTTGGGCTTTGGATTACTAGCCCAATAACGTTATTACTCCCTATCGTCTCTGTAAGCAGAAAAATGCATCAAACATTGTGCCGTGAATAACACTCCAGGAGAAGAGCAAAAATAAAGTACACCTTGTCACTCAGTGGGAAAGCGCTGGGATTTTCTCT
Organism: Chiloscyllium plagiosum; assembly: GCF_004010195.1. Classification (NCBI taxonomy): domain Eukaryota; kingdom Metazoa; phylum Chordata; class Chondrichthyes; order Orectolobiformes; family Hemiscylliidae; genus Chiloscyllium; species Chiloscyllium plagiosum. Next base: position 63,902,801 of record NC_057721.1, on the reverse strand, counting down.
TCAGCCACTAGGAGCTGGCAAGACCACCTCACATTGCTGTGGACTGGAGTCACATTTAGGGTAAGGACAGCAAGTTTCCTTCTCTAAAGGATGGTGATGTGGAGGTGCCAGTATTGGACTAGGTGGACAGGGTCAGAAGTCATACGACACCAGGTTACAGTCCAACAGGTTTATTTGAAATCCCAAGCTTTCATAGCACTGCTCCTTCATCAGATGACTTCATCTGATGAAGGATCAGCCTTCTGAAAGCTTGTGATTTCAACAAACCTGTTGGACTATAACCTAGTGTCAGGAGACTCCTAAAGGATGTCAGTCAGTTTCACGTTCAATTCTACTGAAGCAGAAATTTTAATTTCAAACTTTCCAATTGAATTAAAATTCTCAAACTATCAAAGTAGAAATTTAATTCATGTTTATCTGAGTTGTTAGGTCTTGTCTAATCTGTATTCCAACCCCCATATTTAATTCCTGACATCCAAATTGTATAAATGTTGTGCTTATTCTAGCATGACACTCAAACTTATACTGACAGAGTGCTAAGCCTACAAATGAGACACTAAACTAAAGCCCTGCCCACCCTCTCAATGCATTTTAAAAATTCCTCTGGTCCAATTTTGAATAATGACAAGGGCTTAATTATTCTCCTGGCCAACATTTATGCCTCAACCAATCATTTGTTACTTTCACTGTCATATTGCTGTTCATGAAAACTTACTGTACAGTGATTGACTGCAGACCTTACCATAGTGACAACATTTCAAGAAAAAAGTACTTGAATTGCTAATGAAAAGAAACGAATTTCATGAACATTTTTATATGATCAGACATAAAGATGGATACATCCTTTTATTTAGTCTCACAGTCCCACACTTGTTTCATAAAATTGAACTCTAAGATTCGTAGGATTTAGGATGTTATATTAGAGAAAATATCGTTAACTCCGCAAGACGCAAGCTAGGATAAGGAAGGATAGAAAGGGAGGCAAAAGAGGAGGGGGAGTGGCATTTTTGATAAGGGATAGCATTACAGCTGTGCTAAGGAAGGCTGGTAGGTATAGGGAATGCTGGATGACGAAATAAATTGAGGGTTTGGTTAAGAAAAAGAAGGAAGCATATGTCAGGTACAGACAGGATAGATCGAGTGAATCCTTAGAAGAGTATAAAGAAAGTAGGAGTATACTTAAGAGGGAAATCAGGAGGGCAAAACGGGGACATGAGATAGCTTTGGCAAATAGAATTAAGGAGAATCCAAAGGGGTTTTACAAATATATTAAGGACAAAAGCGTAACTAGGGAGAGAATAGGGCCCCCCAAAGATCAGCAAGGTGGCCGTTGTGTGGAGCCACAGAAAATGGGTGAGATACTAAATGAATATTTTGCATCAGTATTTACTATGGAAAAGGATATGGAAGATATAGACTGTAGGGAAATAG
>NC_057721.1:63870127-63896359 GCF_004010195.1 Chiloscyllium plagiosum | reverse complement strand
TATTGGTAGGGGAATTGAGTTCCGGAGTCCTGAGGTCATGATGCAGTTGTATAAGACTCTGGTGCGGCCGCATCTGGAATATTGTGTGCAGTTTTGGTCGCCATACTGTAGGAAGGATGTGGAGGCACTGGAACGGGTGCAGAGGAGGTTTACCAGGATGTTGCCTGGTATGGAAGGAAGATTGTATGAGGAAAGACTGAGACACTTGTGGCTGTTTTCATTAGAGAAAAGAAGTTTTAGGGGTGACTTGATTGAGGTGTACAAGATGATTAGGGGGTTAGATAGGGTTGACAGTGTGAACCTTTTCCCGCGTATGGAGTCGGGTATTACAAGGGGGCATAGTTCAAATTAAGGGGGGGTAGATATAGGACTGAAGTTAGGGGTAGGTTCTTCACTCAGCGGGTCGTGAGTTCATGGAATGCCCTGCCAGTAGCAGTGGTGGACTCTCCCTCTTTATGGGCATTTAAGCGGGCATTGAATAGGTATATGGAGGATAGTGGGTTAGTATAGGTTAGGTGGGCTTGGATCGGCACAACATAATAGGTATATGGAGGATAGTGGGTTAGTATAGGTTAGGTGGACTTGGATCGGCGCAACATCGAGGGCCAAAGGGCCTGTACTGCGCTGTATTCTTCTATGTTCTATGTTCTATGTTCTATCTTTCTCTAAGTCTCAAAAGTTCACCTTCAGAAACACTTCAGCAACTATCTCACCAGGTAGCTCTTTTAGTTTAAGTCATGTGATTTATTCGAAATTCTGTTTTGACCCAATGCTAGAAAAATGAATTATTGATGATTAAAATAAGTCACTCTCGCAAAACTAAAAACCATTTACTCAATTATCTCTACTTCAGAACACAAATCTCTAAATAATATTAATAACATATTATAAACACTCACCACAGGAGAAGCAAGTTCAAGTAAAATTTATCAAATGTTACCACTGCTCAGAATTTGAAAAGGGTGACTAGTAATAATGGCAAGGTCTGTGCTGGCCGAATAGAATCAAGTCTCAGTCCAGGATTTAAGCATAAAAATCAAAACTGACACTGCAATGTAGAACTGAGGGAAGACTGCCCTGTCAGAGTATTGCCTTTTATATGTTTCCCCTTAAATGGATGTTTAAAGACCCCATGGCAATATTTCAAAGAACAGCAGAATGTCATCTGTGATGTCCTGCCTAATATTTATACCTTAATCACCATCAGAAAAACAATCATCGGGGAATCATCACATCGCTGTTTGTGTTGTTTTGATGTGAGCAAATTGGCTGTTGCACAGAACAAAGAACAAAGAAAATTTACAGCCCAGGAACAGGCCCTTTGGCCCTCCAAGCCTGTGCCGATCTAAATGTACTGTCTAAACTGTTGGTCAATTACTAAGCATTTGTATCCCTCTGCTCCCTACCTACTCATGCATCTGTCCAGATGCATCTTAAATGAATCTACCGTGCCTGCCTCTACCACCTCTGCTGGCAACGCATTCCAAACACCCATCACCCTCTGTGTGAAGTACTTGCCGCGTGTATCCCCCTTAAACTTTCCACCTCTCACTTTGAAAGCATGACCTCTCGTTATTGAATCCTTCACCCTAGAAAAAAGCTTGTCTCTACCCACCCTGTCTATACCCTTCATAATTTTGTAAACCTCAATCAGGACCGCCTGAATCTCCTTTTTTCTAGTGAAAATAAACCTAACTTACTCAACCTCTCTTCATAGCTAGCACTTTCCATACCAGGCAACATCCTCGTAAATCTTCTCTGCACCCTCTCCAAAGCGTCCACATCCTTTTGGTAATGTAATGACCAGAACTGTACACAGTATTCTAAATGCGGCCGAACCAATGTCTTGTACAATTTTAACATGACTTGCCAGCTCTTATACTCAATATCCTGTATTAAAATAATATCTACTCTTCAAAGAACTTCATCAGCAGCAAAATGCATTGAGCTTTCCAGTGATCACAAAAAGACTTCCTTTTCCTTTCTCTTCTTTGATAAACCGGAATGCAATCTAGTGATCAAAGGGACTCCTGTACTTAATCCTGTACCATCAGTCAAGCTGGATCAAACAGAACCACCTGACCTCTCCCAACCCACACCCAGCTGAAAACACTCACCATGAAGCTGCCAAACTGGTTTCAACAACAAGCCAACAATTGTAATGAATTATTGGTTTTGTAATAAAAACATACTTTGTTCTCACACAACTTCTATGATGGATGCGGAAGATAAGTGAGTGGACAAGTAATCGCATGAAATTGTTTGCAACATTTTCAGCTAAGGAAAATCAATACAAGGAAATTAGCAATTTGCAATGAAATGTGCTGTGAAGGAATATGTATATATCCAGTCTTTCACAACATCAGGATGTCCAAGAGTGCTTCATTGCCAATAGTGTGCATTTAAAAGTGTGATTGCTGAAATGGTAGTTGAATTTCATCCAAACATCTCCGACAACTGGCAATGTGATAATGATCACTGGTTTCTGGTTGAGGAATAAATATTTCCAAGGTCACCAGGGGCAATTTCTTTTTTAACGTACTACCATGATGCCTTTTACACCCACCTGAAAGGGCAGGAAGCACATTAGTTAAAAGTGTCATTCAAAGGTTACATACCCTCGGTCCTGCTAAGGGTTACTAACCTCAATTTTGGGGATTAAAGTGTTGGACTTCCCTGCAGGCCTCAGGACCTTGAAACCAGGGGAAAATAGTGGGCCTGTATCCACATTTTACAACAGCAAGACTGGCATTCCCAATAGTGGCTTCCTGTTGGATGCTACTCAAATTGCCATCTACTTAAGGATGACATGCATGATAAAGATGTCTTCGGGTTGAGAGCGTGTTGCTGGAAAAGCACAGCAAGTCAGGCAGCACCCGAGGAGCAGGAGAATCAATGTTTCAGGCCAGAGCCCTTCATCAGAAATTCCTGATGAAGAGCTCTGGTCCGAAACGTCAATTTTCCTGCTCCTCGAATGCTGCCTGACCTGCTGTGCTTTTCCAGTAACACACTCTCAACTCTGATCACCAGCATCTGCAGACCTCACTGTCTCATAGATGCCACAAGCCCAATAACAGGGCTAGATGTTTTGCAACTTCAAAAGGTCTGCTAGGAGATGGGCACTGATGAGGCAGGTCAGAAGTAAAGAGGATCCCTCAATAAGGAGGAATCCTTGGAGAATTAGATAAAAGAATTAGGTGCAGAATTTATCAAGGTCTGAGTGACACAAGGACAGTGAGCTGTGTGTCAGAATCGGGCAGTCAAGACCCACCTTAACATCGAGATCATCTCACCACATCTTACACGCTTTACTCAAATAGTGTGGCAAGTTTCTCATGACACAGCAGAAAATTCACAATTATCATTCATTGTTGCCACTTAAACACTTTGTTAATAGTTCAATTTGACATGGGATGCAATCTTACCAATTTCACCACACAATCTATCCATTGGCAAGATTATACATGCACACCAAAGCAGGTCTTGGTAGGTTAAATTCATCTCTTGCTCCAAAGGGACTCCCCTACTGATCACCAGACACCAACATCTTGGACATGGTCTATGGATACTCAACATCCACACACATTGGCATACAACATGTGCCAGCCTCTAAGATCCTTCCTGGAACATCTCCACTCCATTTGCAGGATGCTTCTGCACTTCAGTGTTGCACCTTGTGAGCATTGTAATGATGCTGCTAGGACATTTTGCACTCAGGGACATGTACACAGCTCATGGACTGGATTGGCTGCATCTCTGGGCTCTTTGCTTGCTGTCATAATGTTCATAAGCTGGGCCTACCAGGACGCTCACAATATCTCTGCCTTGTATTATCTTATCTTGTCTTTTTTTGGGCATTGCCCCCTCAACCAGAGAAACCAGGTTACTATCACTGCTCTCTTTTCTTGCCACTTAGTGAAGGCACAAAGCCAGGAAGCTTGCCATTGTTGTCAGCGGTCCTCAGTCTAGTCAAATGGGATAGCCTTCAAGCAGGGGCACTTGGCACAGTAAGTCAGGGACTGCTTCTGATGCCAGTCCAGGCCCTTATTGGAGCAGTCAGCATCAAGGTAATCTTATCACAAGGGTGAAGAACTCAATGCCAGGCAGTGCACTATCTATCTGCACTCTTTCTACTCTATCGTGAGTCAATTCAGGGACCTCCTGTGGATGGCGTGTTACTCCATGAACAGCACATAGTAAGGATAGACAGAAATCAGATGTGATAATCAATTTCAGGATAGGAAAGCCAATTAATGTTGAGCTTTGTGAGATAAAATGAGAAATCTCACATTGTCTTACTCCAAGATTAAATCCACCAACCTCGACACAACGTGTGCTCAACTCTCATGCCATAAGATTCAGCCTTTAATTTTGGTAAGGTCATGTATATGAGGCCAAACTAGAAGAGGGAGGAGAAAGAAGATGTAAAACAGCATAAATTGAGTAGGTCAATGGTAGCCTTTCTGTACAGATGCCAGTTGATGTCCTTGACGGCCAACCAATCAGCACTCCCTTTTAGATGGTTTGAAAATTGTTTCCACTTACATTGGTATTTCTTGTGAATTGTCCTGAGTGCTTCAACAAAATATCTAATTTGTCAGCAATATTCAAGCCATGCATTAACAAATAACTTTTGTTATTGCTAATTTCAGTTTGATGTTGGAGTGGCACTCATCCAGACAAATGGAAGGTAATCAATATAATTTTTAACATCCAGATTAATTGTCCTCAACTAGAGATTGTACTGGACCAGGCAGATAAATTTCCACTTACAAGAGCAGGTGAGAGACTGGCAATTCTGTGGTGAGGCACTCATCTGCTGACTCTCCTCCACCTGTGCATTACCTACTAGTCATAAGATCAGTCGATGATGGAATACTATCTACTTGTTTCATGAGCCCAACCCAACAACATTCAAAGGCACCATCCAGAATAAAACGTCCATTACTTTCAGCTTTCACTCCCTCGACCACAAACTTACCATTTACTCGATACCTTGCAACTACTTCAACAGTACCTTCCAAAGCAGAAGCCTCTAGCATCTAGAAGAGCCAGGACAGGAGATGCTTGGAACACCACCAGGTTCCCCTACAATCCCCCTGCCTGACCTGGTAATATATTGCTGCTTCTTCACTGTCTCTGTGAATTGTACACTCTGGAGCATGTGGGTGTACATTTACTACATTAACTGCAGAGGCTGAAGAGTTCATTCCTGTTATGGATGGGAAATAAATGCTGGCCTTGTTAATATGTCCATGCCTTGTAAATAAATACAAAAATAGTGCAGGCTGGCTTTAATTAGTCTCATCTAGTTTCAGCTTGGGTCCCCCTGCAGCAATGACAAGCACAGTTAGCAATAACTGCATGTAGAAATCATTCAAATTTGTGGGCAACATGAAATTGGCAACATGCCTGCATTACTTTGAAATAATATTGGTCAATCACACATCCTAAACCCCAGGCCTGTTTTCGGTGGCTATCCAATTTATCTCTGCCCACTAGGCTTTTTACCAATGTTTCAGGATCACATTCAGTAATTCTATTCATTTTTCATGAAACCACAGTACAGTGGCCTTGTCAATAATAGTACGTAGAATTAAAATGAAAGACCACAAATGATAGAAACCTCAAAACGAAAACTGGCACTGCTGGAAATGCTCAACGTGTCCCAGCAACAAGCTGGAAGCCAACAGACTCCTCTGGAGATTCAGAACTGAAGCATTAGTCTGCCTTCTCCTTGCTCAGATGTCTTTATAACACCTTGTCAAGTCCACTGGATACCCCAAAGAAATTCACAAGCAAATTTATTGTTTTTCTAAAGAGCAGATAATCATGTTGATGGAATGGATGGAATTTGTGAATCTGGCAGTGATGAGTTTGAAGACATCTTCATGATCATTGTGGGAATTCAAAGCACTTTGCATCAAACAACTTTGTTGTTCAGTTTGCCCCTTTCCAAGATTTATTAAAAACAAATTATTTTTATTGCTTTTGTTGACACTGTCTACATTTGGGTCAATGGCTCCCAGCTTCAGTGAGTTTGATAACTGTGCATTTACACTAATAAACCCAGCTCTCTTATTCTAAACTGGGATCATTGTCCTTTTTCTCATCCATAGTGAGTGCAAGCAAGGAACTACCGCTGACACTCACTCGCTAACTGCTAATTGTGGACAAAACCATCCTCCCAATTTTGCACCTTCCTTCGTCCACCTGCCTGGGAAAGGTAATTCATTGCATGGGGAGTCAGGGATACAAAAAAAAATCCTGTCACATTCAATCCTTTTACAGCTCAGTTGAGACTGTTAAGAATATAGCTGATAGCCTAAATAATGGAAGAGATGCAGTTTAATTTAGAGGCATTATATTTTGGTAAGGTAATTCAGGACATGACTTAGACACTTAATAGTAGGGACCTGGAGAATGTTGCTAAACAAATACCTTGAAGTGGAGTCGCAGGTAGACAGGGTAGTGAAGAATGCGTTTGGTGTGCTTACCTTTATTGGTCAATGCAGTGAGTATAGGAATTGAGATATCATGTTGCGACTGTACAGGACATTGGTTAGGCCACATTTGGAATACTGTGTTCAATTCTGGTCTAAAAGGAAAGATGTTATTCAGCTTGAAGGGATAATAGAAAATATTTTCAAAGATATTGCAGGGTTGGCGGGTTTGTGCCATAGGGAGAGGCTGAATAGGCTGGGTTTTTTTTTCCTGGAGCGTGGGAGGTTGAAGAGTGACCTTATTGAGGTCTATAAAATCATGAGAGGCGTGGATAGGGTGAAGAGTGAAAGTCTTTTTCCCAGGATAGGAGAATTCAAAATGATAGGACATAGGTTTAAAGTGGAGGGGAAAAATATAAATGGGCTCTGATGGGCAGCTTTTTCACACAGAAGGTGGTGCGTGTACGGACTGAGCTGCCACAGCAAGTGGTGGAGGCTGGCATAACTACAACCTTTAAAGGGAATCTGGATGGGTACGTGAGCAGGAAAGGTTCAGAGGATATGAGCTAAATGCTGAAAAATGGGACTAGATTAATTTAGTATACTTGGTCGACATGGACAATTTGGACTGAAGGGTCTGTTTCCATGCTGTACATTTCTATGAACCTATGACTGAAGTGTGATTCCCGGTTCCTCGGTGAACAGTATAGTTTAAGTCCAACTGGTCAGAGCAAATATAATCCATGGAATCAGCAGGAGGTCAGGAAAATGAATGGAAAATAAGAATTGTCAGTTGCAAATTGGGCTGCCAGTTCACCTTCTCTGGTATTGCCCATGACAAATATGTACTTCGATAAAGTTTAATGGCATTACAAGGTCGGGCAAAGTTAGAGGAGCCAGCCACATCTACTATAAATATGCTGCACTGATTAAGTCGGAGATTTGTAACTGTTTCTTTACTCCTCTGTTAAAGTCCTTTATTTGCTATTAATTCTCTTAAGAAACCTTCAACCGAAATGCTGCACTGCTCATGTATATTTTATTCAGTTAGAGGAATGAGGAAGTTGATTGTTGCTCGAACATCAAATATACATACAGCTATTAACAACTCTCTCTGGCAGTCTGCTCCATATCAGAAACATTCACTATCTAACTTGGCAGCATTTCTCCTTGTGCCTTTGTAAACAGCTACAGAGGACGTGGCAGCTCTGGATTGATGTGATCCCAAAGCTGTTGACCTCCGCACTATCCTACCCTTCATCCACAACACTGCAACCAACTCACTCCCCACCACCACCACCATCATCACCACACTGTGCTTAGGCCCTAAAGACAACTGCTTCATAGAATATAGAACACAGAACGTTACAGCACAGTACAGGCCCTGCGGCCCTCGATTTTGTGCCAGCCTGTGAAGTTAATCTGATGCCCATCTAACCTACACCATTCCATTATTGTCCATCTGTATATCCAATGCCCATTTTAATGCCCTTAATGTCAGCGAGTCTACTACTGTTACAGACAGGGCATTCCACTCACCTACTACTCTCTGAGTGAAGGAACTATCCCTAATTTCTGTCCTAAATCTATCACCCCTCAATTTAAAGCTATGTCCCCTCATGTTAGCCTCACCATCCAAGGAAAAAAAGCTCTCATTGTCCACCCTATCTAATCCTCTGATTATCTTATATGCTGTCACCTTTCAACTTTCTTTTCTCCAACAAAAACAGCCTTCTTTCCTCATAAGACCTTCCTTTCATACCAGGCAACATCCCAGTAAATCTCCTTTGAATACTTTCCAAAGCTTCCACATCCTTCCTATAATGCGCTGACCAGAACAATACTCCAGGAGCAGCCTTACTAGTGTCTTGTACAGCTGAAGCATGACCTCATGGTTCCAAAACTCAATTCCCTTACCAACAAACACCAACATACCATATGCCTTCTTAACATTCCTAGCAACCTGGATGGCAACGTTCAGGGATTTATGCACCAGTACACCGAGATCTCTGTTCATCTCCACTGCCAAGAATTTTACCATTAGTCCAGTACTCTGCATTCCTGTTACTTCTTCCAAAGTGAAGTACCTCACACTTTTCCACATTAAACACCATTTGCCACTTCTCAGCCCAGCTCTGCACCTTATCTATGTCCCTCTGTAACCCACAACATCCTTTGGAACTCTCCACAATTCTGCCTGTCTTAGTGTCATCCGCAAATTTACTAACCTCTCCACTACGCCACATCCAGATCATTTATAAAAATGACAAACAGCAGTGGTCCCAAAAGAGATCCTTGCAGCACACCACTGGTAACTGAGCTCCAGGATGAACATTTCCTATCAACCACAACCCTCTTTTTTCTTTCAGCTAGCCAATTTCTGATCCAAACTGCTAAATCACCTTCAATCCCGAAACTCCATGTTTTGTGCAATAGCCTACCATGGGGAAACTTATCAAACACCTTACTAAAGTCCATATACACCACATCAACCACTTTACCTTCATCCATCTGTTTTGTCACCTTAAGGTTAGCGAGGCACGACCTACCCTTCACAAAACCAAATTATTTCCTTTCCAGATGATTATAAATCCTATCTGTTATAACCTTTTTGAACACCTTACCCACAACTGAAGTAAGGCTCACTGGCCTGTAATTACCAGGGTTGTCCTGACTCCGCTATCCTTCAGTCTTCTGGCACTGTTCCTGTCGACAATGATGACATAAAGATCGAAGCAAAAGGCTCTGCAATCACCTCCCTGGCTTCCCAGAGAATCCGAGGATAAATCCTATCCAGCCCAGGGGTCATATCTATTTTCAGATCTTCCAAAATTGCTAAAACCTCCCATCTAATTCTGTAACCAGTATCTCTGTATTCTCACTAACATTTCCCTTTTCCAATACGAATCGTGACGAAAAGTATTCATTAAGCGTTGCCCCTATATCCTCAGATTCCACATACAACTTTCCACAATTCCACAATTTTCCACTACTATCTTTGATTGGCCCTAATCTTACTCAAGTCATTATTTTATTCCTGATATACTTATTGAAGGCCTTAGGGTTTTCCTTGATCCTATCACCAACAAATTCTCATGTCCCCTCCTGGCTCTTCTTAGCCCTCTCTTTAGATCTTTTCTGGCTAACTTATAACTCTCAAGCCCCCTAACTGAGCCTTCACGCCTCATCCTCACATAATCCTTCTTCTTCCTCTTGACAAGAGCTTCAACCTTTTTAGAAAATCAAGGCTCCCTCTCTCAACAACTATCTCCCTCTTGATAGATATATACTTATCAAGGACCGGTAGTAGGTGTTCCTTGAATGAGCTCCACATTTCAATTGTACCAATCCCCTGCAGTTTTCCTTCCCCATCCTATACATCCTAAATCTGGCCAAATCGCATCATAATTTCCTTTGCCCCAGTTATATCTCTTTACCTGCAGTGTATACCTATCCCTGCCATTACTATTGTGAACATAACTGAATTATGGTCACTCTCACCAAAGTGTTCACCTACGTCCAATCTAATACCTGGCCGGGTTCATTCCCTAACACCAAATCTAATAAAGCATTGCCCGTTGTTGGCCTACCTACATACTGTGTCAGAAAACCCTCGTGCGCACATTGAACAAAAACTGACCCATCTAAACTACTTGAACTATAGTACCCCCAGTCAATATTGGGGAAGTTAAAGGCCCCATAACAACTACCCTGTTATTCGCACTCCTGTCAAGAATCATCTTTGCTATCCTTTCCTCTACAGCTCTGGAACAATTCGAAGGCCTATGGAAAACTCCCAACAGGGTGATCTCTCCTCTCCTGCTTCTAACCTCAGTCCAAACTACCTTAGTGGATGAGCCCTCAAACATTCTCTCAGCTGCTGTGACATTACTCTTGATTAAAGATGCCACAACCACCCCCCCCCCCCCCCCCCCCCCACCCTCCTCTTTTACCATCACCTCTGTTCTTGATGAAACATCTAAATCCTGGAATCTACAACAACCATTCCTTTCCCTCCTCTAGCTATGTCTCTGAAATGGCCACAACATCAAAATACCAGGTACCAACCTATGCTGCAAGTTCACCCACCCTATTCCGGATACACACATTTCAAACCAACGTCCTCATTAACGGTGCCCTCTCACAACCTTGTAAACCTATCCCTGACCTCATTGCCCTCAACCTCCTGTACATTGGAACTACAATTCAAGTTCCCACCCCACTGTTGCATTAGTTTAAAGCCCCCATCCCAATTAGCAAATATCCCCCCAAGGATATTGGTACCCCTCTGGTTCAGATGAAGACCATCCTGTTTGTAAAGGTTCCACCTTCCCCAGAAAGACTCCAACTATCCAAGAATCCAAAAACCTCCCCCCTGCACCATCCTTGCAACTACGTGTTCAGCTTCGCTCTTTCCTTGTTCTTTGCTTCACCAGCACATGGCACAGGCAACAAACCAGAGATAACAACTCTGTTTGTTCTAGCTCTAAGCTTCCAACCTAGCTCCCTTGGTGTTCAGAGAGATTCCATAGGGACACTGAGCAGTTGGAAGCTCTCACTTTTCTTACCTCCAAGAATGAAATACTCCCAAGACCCTCTCAAATCTTATTTATATTGTTACGTTTCTTTTCCCATTCACCAGGAGCTATGCCAGGCAGTTTTGAGTTAAATAGTCGTTCTAAAATTGGACAGTCGTCAGGAGAATTCAGGTGAGCTGCCTTTAAGGCTTGATTTTACCTGTAACATTCAAAGAAGTGTTAGCTCAGTGCTCGACTTATACAAATGGTTCCGACAGTAAAATGACCATTTCTGCTGTCACCAACATTGTTATAATCAACAAATGAAAGTATCCAAAGTAATTGATGAAGAAAAGTGTTATAATTTAGTTAATAGCTTGATGATTTCTTTTCCTGCTAGGTTGCAATGTTCAGGAGATTAATCCTCAAATCCTACAAACATCAGAGATTTTTTAAATGATTTATCATGTCCACATGGGGTCTCATAAAAATCTGTCAATAGACATTCTTAGTCCTCATAAAAATGTCCCAATTATTTCGTAAGGCATTAGCTTCTACCATAAAAAGCCTGGTGCACCATTTGCAGCCTTGTCAGCAGTATTTTGAATCCTTATCTGTCAGCAAATGATAGCACTTTGATCAATTTATACTTAGCACAAGTTGTTTTTTTAAGTGAGTTGCTCTTTAGGCAGTAGTTATCCTTTCATGGTGCGTGGGCATCATTGGGCAAGGTCAGCATTTGTTGCCCATCCATGATTACCCTGGAAGTGAACGGCTTGCTCACACAATTCAGAGTCTACCACATTAAGTATGTAGGCCAGAGCTGCTAAAAATGACAGATTACCTTCCCTGAAGGACATTGTTGAATCAGATAAGTTTTGACAACAATAATGGTCTCGAGGTCCTTTACTGAGACTGGATTCAAGTTTTCAATTCCAGATGTTATCAAATAAATTTGAATTCTGACAGCTATCATGGTGGTTCAAATCCTGTATCAGCACAGGGAGAGCGAATGTCTCGGGGTAAACCAAGCCTGGAGCGTCTGCAGATCCATGACTTAAGAAAGGACTGTTATGTTTCACTTTTTAACTTTATTTCTGTATTTTCCATTTTTAAACTAAGGCTGAATTTTTTAACCTATTTCTTTAGTTTTCTACTTCTGTAATGAAAATTTTGTACCTACATGCTTTTTAACCTAAGATGGCACTGTGTGTGGCAACATTGTACACTTTTTACTGTACTCTCATACCCCATACTTGAGTACACATGACTGTAAAACCTCAATCTAAATCGAAAATCCTGGGCCTGCTAGATTACAAACTCAGTGACAAAACCACTGCGCCATCATCTCCCCCTCCATTAATAATTGACAATTTAGCCCTTGAGCAATGCTGTTGTACACTTGGTGTTGCCATGGGATGTGAAATCAGTGCTTTCTCTGATTAAGCAAAAGATTCTTTTTGGTTTTGGCAGATTTCAATAGTTTCTCTGCCCAGCATTGGGTTTCATTTTTTTTTGCAATTAGTGACAGGCATGGATGTCTTTTTTGTTTAGTTCATTTGCTTCAACTAAGATCTTCTGCACAGGGCAAGTATTTAATGATTATAGCTACATTCAGTAAATTTCCAGAAACTTTCAACTATCATCTGAATAAAGCTGTTCAGCTTGTGCCAAGAGCGTGACAGAAAACAGCAAACCTCAGTGTGGGGCTTGATTGGTTCACCCTGCTCAATTAAACTGTCTTAATGCTTGCCAGTCCAGAAATAGTTCTTTTGAAGATTATTAGCAAATAGCTCAATACTAAGAACTCATATAGGAGAACTAAGTAACAATAACTGTTTGATCCTCCTTGCCAAAACTATGCCAATAACAAAGTCCACTACAACCTAACAGACATTGGTAGTACATTGGATAATAAAATGTTCAATAAAGCCTGCAGGTTTATCTCTTAGTTCACTTTGAGCAACGTTAAATATATGGATAGTAAATGTACAGACCTGTATATACGAATAATTACTCGATATCTGTATGGAATGTTCACATATGTATGGCACGACCAATTGTACAGATCATCAAAATGTTTTATGAATAAAGTATATTTTTGAAATAAAAAAAATGTAGCTGGTGTAGGAGTATTCAAAAATATACTTTTTATTCATGAACTATCTATATATAGACACAGTCACAAGCACAGTTTGGTTCTGGAAACAAACAAACAAGCAGTGGAGTTTGACTCTATCCCCACAAGCCAAAGGAATCTCTCACTTGAAAGAGACTATGTTTACTTGCACGTGAGGCTTTGATAACTGAATGGACTGCAATTTAACTTCAGTAGAAGGAGCTCAGACAGTGGTCTTGCCCTGCAGCAGCTGCCTCAAGCTTTAGTGCATCCCTCAGCACATAGTCCTGAACCTTGGAATGTGCCAGTCTGCAACACTTGGTCGAGGTCAGCTCTTTGTTCTGAAAGACCAACAAGTTTCATGCAGACGAAAGAGCATCTTTCGCTGTATTGATGGTCCTCCAGGCACAGTTGATGTTTGAAAAATAAATCTTGATATGAGTCTGGTTGGGGAATTCATCTGCAAATCAGCAGCCCTTTCCACTTTGAAACTATTTGGCCATGTTTATCGATTGAGAGCAACAAGGTAAATCCCATTGTAAAGGGGATGGGTGAAGAAATTAAGGTCATTTCTGCCCATTTTATGTGTGGTACACGTATTTTCACAGCTGAGAAATTATGGCTGCAGTACATATAAATGAAGAAAGTGAAGTTGGACACCATGGGTGGGATTTCACGAATGTTGGAGGTGGACCAGTGTCAGTTTCAGATTTGGAATAGGTCAATGGCCCCCACCCTCTGCCTTTGAAAGACAGTATATAACATGTGAATCAGCCAAGTGATAGCCATTGGGCAGGTTGCTGTTTCCCATTACCTGTTGAATGTGGATGCTAGATTTTTGTGATTCATAGACAAGGACCATATGCCTCTGTTCTGCATGCTTTTGCAGTCTTTCTCCATTAAAAATACTATTCAGCTCCTTTATTCTACCTGACAATGTGCATAACCTCACATTTCCCACATTATATTCCATCTGCAAAGTTTTTGCCCACTTATTTAACCTGTCTATATCTTTCTAAAGATCTTTGTGTTATCCTCACCACTTGCCTTTCCAACAATTTAGTGTCACTTCCCTCATAAAAAAACATAGAAGAGAGGCAGGAGTAGGCCCTCAAGCCTGCTCCACTATTCAATATGATCATGGCTGATCATTGAGTTCAACACCCTCGTGCCACCCTTCCTCATGTCCCTTAAACCCCTTTAGAGATTGAACTGTATCTATCGTTTGCTTGAAAACAATAACGTTTTGACCTCAAATACTTCTTGTGACAGAGAATTTCACAGGCTCACCACTCACTGGGTGAAGAAATTTCTCCTCATCTCAGTCTTAAAAGGTTTACCCCTTATCCTTAAACTATGACCCCTGGTTCTGGACTCCACCCATCAATTTGTCTGATGCAAATGTTACTTGCCAATTGTCAGCCCAAACCTGGCTATTGTCCAGATCTTGTTGCATTTGAAGATAGACTGCTTCAGTATCTGAGGAATCATGAATAGTGCTGAACATTGTGCAATCATCAGCCAATGTTCTCACTTTGAGGCTTATCATGGAGGGAAGGTCATTGATGAAGCAGCTGAAGATGGTCAGGCCTAGAACACTACCCTGAGGAACTCCTGCAGAGATGTCATGGAGCTGAAATGATTGACTTCCAACAACGAAAATCATCTATTTTGCCAAGTATGACATGCGCGTATCTTTCCTTCAATTCCTGCTTACTCTAGGGCTCCTTGATATCATACATGGTCAAATTCAACCTAGATCTCAAGGGAAGACACTATCATCTCACCTCTGGAATTCAGTTCCTTTATCCATGTTTGAACACTGTACTATGGTCATGTATGGCCTTGGTGGAATCCAAGATGACTGACCTCCAACAATCACAACTTATGTGACCCCCTAATAATCAGAGAGAAATTGGGGAGCAAATATTTAAGGAGTTTGTCAATAGCTGTAAGAATAATAGGGTTGTAGGTTATAATTTTAAATTTCCAAACATAGACAGGGACTGCCATAGTGTTAAGGGCTTGGATGGGAAGGAATTTACTAAGTGTGTTCAAGAAAGCATTTTCAATCAATATGTAGAGGCTCTGCTAGAGAAGTGGAAAAACGCAACCTCATCTTGGGAAATAAGGTAGGACAGGTACCTAAGGTGTTAATGGGGGAGCACTGGGTGGCACGGTGACACAGTGGTTAGCACTGCTGGCTCACAGCGCCAGAGACCTGGGTTTAATTCCTGCCTCAGGCAACTGTCTGTGTGGAGTTTGTACATTCTCCCCATGTCTGTGTGGGTTTCCTCCGAGTGCTCCGGTTTCCTCCCACAAACCAAAAATGTGCAGGTTAGGCGAATTGGCCATGCTAAATTGCCCATAGTGTTAGGTGAAGGGGTAAATGTAGGGGAATGGGTTTGGGTGGGTTGCTCTTTGGAAGGTCGGTGTGAAGTTGTTGGGCTGAAGGGCCTGTTTCCACACTGTAAGTAATCTAGTCTCACTTTGGGACCTGTGACTACAATTCTATTAGTTTTAAATTAGCTATGAAAACTAAAGGCCTGCTCCACAAGTTCTAAACTGAGGCAAAGCCAATTTTGATGCTAGTAGACAGAAAATTTCAAAGGTTGATTGGGAAGGCTGTTTGCAGGTAAAAGGATTTCTGGCAAGTGGGAGGCTTTCTAATCCATGATAATGAGAGCTCAGGGCTGATATGTTCCTGCTAATGTGAGGAGCATGGTGGGTAGGAGTAGGGAACATTGGATGACTAGAGATATTTAGGTTCTGGTCGAGAAAAAGGAGACTTATGTCAGATATAGATAGCTGGATCAAGCAAAACCCTTCAGGAGTATAAGTGGTCTTGGAACATACTTCAGAAGGATATCAGAAGTCAAAAAGGAGACATGAGATAACTTTGGCAGATAAGGTTAAGGAGAATCCAAAGAGGTTCTCCAAGTACACTAAGGGCAAAAGAGTAACTGGGCCCTTTAAAGAACAACGAGGCCATCTGTGTGTGGAACCACAGGATATGGGTGAGGTCCTAAATGCATATTTTGTGTCAATATTTAATGTGGAGAAAGACATGGAAGCTAGGGAACTTGGGAAAATAAATCGGGATAACTTGAAAAGATCCACATTACAGAAGAGGAGGTGCTGTATATCTTAAAATGCGTAAAGGTAGATAAATCCACAGGACCTCATCAAGTGTATCTCAGGGCACTGTGAGAAGGTAGGGAAGAAATTGTGGAGTCTCTAGTAGAGATACTTGTATCATCGACAGCCACAGGTGAGGTGCCGGAACGGTGGCTAGTGTAATGCCATTTTGTAAGAAAGATCACAAGGAAAAGTCGGGAAATACTGACTAGTGAGCCTGATATCAATGGTGGATAGGTTGGTGAAGGGGATTCTGAGAGACAGGATCTAAATGTATTTGGAAAGGCAAGGACTGATTAGGGATAGTTAACATAACATTGCGCATGGGAAATTGTGATCAAGAAGATAGATGAAGGCAAAGCGGTAGATGTTGACAAGGCCTTTTACAAGGGTCCTCATGGTAGACTGATTAGTAAAGTTAGGATCCAGGGAGAGCAAGCCAATTGGATATAAAATTGGTTTGACTGTAGGTGACAAGGCTGATGGTAGAGGGTTGTTGTTCAGACTGAAGGCCTGTGTCCAGTAGTGTGCCTCAAGGATCAGTGTTGGGTTCACTGTTGTTCGTCATTTATATAAATGATTTGGATGTAAATATAGGAGGCATAGTTAGTAAGTGCTCAGATGACTCCAAAATTGGTGGTATAGTGGACAGTGAAGAAGGTTATCTAAGAGTACAGCAGGATCTGGATCAACTGGACCAGTGGGCAAAGGAATGGCAGATGGAGTTTAATTTAAATAAATGCAAGGTATTGCATTTTGGTAAGTCAAATCAGGGCAGGACTTACACAGTTAATAGTAGGGTCCTGGGAAGTGTTGTCAAACAGAGACACTTAGGAGTGCAGTATCTTGTTCCTTGAAAGTGGAATGACAGGTAGACAGGGTGGTAAGGAAGGTGTTTGGCACGCTTGCCTCCCACAGCCAGACCATTGAGCACAAGAGTTGGGACTTCAGTTGCAACTGTACATGCCAATGCTGAGGACACATTTTGAGTATTGCATATAATTCTGGTCTTCCTGCGACACGACGGATATTAGTAAACAGGAAAAGGTAAAAAAATATTGACAAAGATATTACTGATACTGGAGAGTTTGAGTTACAAGGAGGCATGGGATAAGCTACACCTTTTTCCTTGGAGCATTGGAGGCTGAGGGGGTGATCTTATAGAGGTTTAGAAAATCATGAGGGGCATAGTTAAGATGAATAGCCAAGGTCTTTTCCATAGGGAGTCTAAAACTACTGGGCATATGTTTGAGGTGAGAAGGAAAAACTTAACAAGGTCCTGAGAAGCAACATTTTCACTTGGAGGATGGTACATATATGGAATGAGCTGCCAGAGGAAGTGGTGGAGGTGAGTACAGTTACAACATTTTAAAGACATTTGGTCATGTATATAGATGGGAAAGATTTACAGGGATAACTACCAAATGCAGGCAAATGGAACTAGTTCAGTTTAGGAACCCTGGTCAGCACGGATGAGTTGAGTTGAAGGTTCTCTGTCCATGCTGTATGACTCTGTGACTCTCTCCATAGCTCCAGTCAATGAAGAGTTTGACCCTAATTCCCACTGATTCCAGTTATGGTGGCGTTCCTTGATGACACACTCAGTTGAATGTGGCCTTGATGTCAACGGCTGTCACTCTTACCACACCTCTGGAATTCAGCTCATTTGTCCATGCTTGAACCAAGGCTATAATGAGGTCAGGAGCTAAGTGGCCCTGGTGGAACACAAACTGGGCATTACTGAGCAAGTTAATGTTAAGCAGATGTTGCTTGGTAACACTGCAAATGACACCTTCCATCTCTTTGTTGATGATCAAGGGTAGGATTAGCTGTGGGCACTAATCAGTTGTTCCCCTTTTTCTATCCTGCTTGTTACCTCCTTAAAGAACTGTAATACGTTTGTCAGGCATGATTTTCCCTTCATGAAGCTATGCTGACTTTGCTTGATCATTTTATGTATTTCTAAATGCTCTGCTATTACATACTTTATAATAGGCTCTAACATTCTAATTACAGTATCTAGCTGTTTTCTCTCTGTGCCTGTCTCTGCAAGTGATCAAGAGAAAAGAGCAGAGTGTTGGGAAGGGCAAAAGGTCTAGGATGGCTACAAGGTTCAACAATGACTTCTTTCAAGCCCTCCACCAGGCTGGAGCTCCTCATGCCTACTGATGGAAAGAGGAGAACTCACAGCCTGACCAAAGCAGCCTGGACAGAGAAAAGGCAATGGAGGTCAGCAGCTTTGTGGTCAGAGAACCTCGAATGAGTGCTGCAAACATTTCAATTAATTTTTTAAGATCTGAAGAGTGAGTGAGTCTTGATTATGGAGAGATCAAGCCTATTATAGAGGATGTAATAGCAGAGCATTTAGAAATACATAATATGATCAGGCAGAGTCAGCTTAGCTGAATGGATTGAGATTCCCAAGCTGGGCCTTGCAGCAAGTAACCAGGGACAGCCATCAAAGGCATTGAGGACAAGGGGAATAAGGGACTGCAGCTCATAGTGAGCACCACTCAATCATTCCAAATATATTCTACAACCAGCAACATTATATATTGCCCCCTTGGAAAACCTATTATGGCAGCAAAGATTCTGGTTGATTCTACTTGGCTCATGTTGTCAGTGCTGAATGCAATGAACTGCTGAACACAGTGAAAGATAGTATCATGTAAATACTGTAACACAGAGAGGTGCTGAATGCTGGATAATGTCAACCAGGAAGCCTCAAATGACCCTGATACAGAAGGGTGAATGTCATTATGGCTTTGAATGCTGCAGATAAAGGATGGCCCCCAAACAGTTAGATGGTATCTCTGGGACAATTGTACCACACAAGGATATTATTATGACTCATGAAAGGCACGGTCCCGTGAAGCACTGTAAGTGATTTGCAGGTTTGTCATATCCACATGATTGATAAGGTATGGCCTCTAACTTCATCTCTGCCTGCTGCAGCCATCTTCCCTGGGAGACTCCTCACTCCTCAGATTGTTGGCTTCTTTCATCCAATTTCTGTGACCCCTGCTCTTGCTCTGCTGGCTTCTTCCATCTCTTCTTCACCTCTCCTCCTCACTGGAGAATGTATCACAATGAGAATATGTAATATTGGACTCTGCAACAATGCTGCAATGATATATGATTCCAATGTGAACACATTTGCAATGAGCAATACTTTCATTTCATATAGGAATTCAATCTTATCAAGTATTCCCCAACAAAATGGTCACTCTTGCTAAAATCAGGCGCTGACCCACCTCCAGCTCTCATATCCACTCTGTTCACTAGCTTAGTAAAAAACCCAAGGTTCCTACATGGCATATTGTACATACAGGTAATGTATTATAGCATCTAAATCTTATCAGTGCAATTAATGTTTCAGTTTTGTGGCAGTTCTGAATAAGGGTCACTGGATTTATCTCCATAGATGCTGCCAAACATGCTGAGTTTTTCCAACAGTTTCTGTTTTTGTTTCTGATTTCCAACATCCGCAGTTCATTTGAATTCTTTCAAAAAACAAAGAGTGAACTTGCTTTGAGTGGATTTTGGACAGAAGGCAGTTTTGTCAAAGTAGCCTCTGAGCTGCAGTTTTTTTTGGTTTTACTCTCTATAATTTCTTTCCATTTATCAATTTGTTGAATGTTCTGAGAAAAGAATCTCAGTCTGTAAGAAATAAGTAAAAGTCTGTAAAAGACTGTTATAGTTGCTTGCATTAACCTATGACTTTAACAAGATATTCAGTTCTACATGATTGTAATACTAGCTATCATACAAGGATTTCATGAAGGCCTGGTATGCATTGTTGAACTGGCAATTCGAAGCTCTTTCATTTTAGAGTCATAGAGTCATAGAGATGTACAGCATCAAAACAACCCGTCCATGCCGACCAGATAGCCCAACCCAATCTAGTCCCACCTGCCAGCACCCGGCCCATATCCCTCCAAACCCATCCAAATGCCTCTTAAATGTTGCAATTGTACCAGCCTCCACCACTTCCTCTGGCAGCTCATTCCATACATGGACCACCCTCTGCATGAAAATGTTGCCCCGAAGGTCTCTTTTATATCTTTCCCCTCTCACTGTAAACCTATACCCTCTAGTTCTAGACTCCCTGACCCCAGGGAAAATACTTTTCCTATTTACCCTATCCATGCCCCTTTCAAGGAGCTATGAACCTGCACTCCAAGGTCTCTTTGTTCAGCAACACTCCCTAGGACCTTACCATTAAGTTTATATGTCGTGCTAAGATTTGCTCTCCCAAAATGCAGCACCTCGCATTTATCTGAATTAAACTCCATCTGCCACTTCTCAGCCCATTGGCCCATCTGGTCAAGATCCTGTTGTAATCTAAGGTATTCCTCTTTGCTGTCTACTACACCTCCAATTTTAGTGTCATCTGCAAACTTACTAACTGTACCTCTTATGCTCGCATCCAAATCATTTATGTAAATGACAAAAAGTAGAGGACCCCAGCACCTATTCTTGTGGCACACCACTGGTCACAGGCCTCCAGTCTGAAAAATAAATTCCTTAACTCTGTCTGTCAGCGTGTGAGCAGGGGATGGTTATGATCAAAAAAGATTGGGCTTAGATCATAGATATTAATTGGATTGTTTATCTGTTGTTTATTTGCGTTCTGCTAAAGTTTCATTGTCAATAATAAATTGTGAATTCTTGCTTAAGATGGGTCCAAGATCTGTTATTCATAAAGTCAGTTAGGAACAACTGAACAAATTTGAGGATCATTGAATGCTTTATTCTCACTGTGTTGTGAATCCAATGATAGTGAGGCTGTTTTGGCTTGGCTTATTATCCCTATGTCATAACATAACCCAAAACTTGAATCTTGCTGAAAAGAGACAGATTGCTAAAGCTTTTAGTCTTGTCCTCATCAGGACCAACACAAGAATGCTAATTTTCAAATGATCACAACAATTTATACAACAGGAGATGCCAAGTCAACTCTCATTCACTGAGACATTGTCATAGAGTAAGCATCGGCTCCCCTAGCAGCCTGGTAATTCAGAAAGGGAATCTTTAATCATATTGGTCATATTAGAGATGGTAATATTGTTTCTGCTGTAGGTTTTCAATCTTTCTGAATATTTGCTGATCTGCTTCAGTCTGTGACTACTCCTTTCACCCTTTGATGATTTCCGGTACATTCAGCTTTCTTCTTGGTTTTCCAATTATAATAAAGATCTTTAGTGAAAAATACACATTTTCCAGTTCATTTTTAACTCCATATCAATCATAACCAAAACCCAACTTTTTATAATCTGTCCCCATTCCCTGCACTCTGAAATGGCCAAAAGAAATGTGTTAGTAGAGTGCTTCAGTATTCACAAGGCAAAAGGTTTGTTCCTCACAATGGTAAAAAGTTCCCAGCTCTCTATTAGTAGAAAATAATAATTAAATGAATTGCTTGTCAAGTCAGACATTTCTTAGTACCATGAGGCACTTAATATGTAACCAAGAATAATTATATATTCTCCATCGCATACAGGCTCATACCAAAAGGCTATAACTGGTCAGATTGTTCTTTTATTATTTAAAGTTTAATCAGAATTCTTCAGTTAAAACCAAAGTCTTTAGTGACACAATATGATAGTTCTGAAATAGTTTAATCCAAAGCAGTAATTAAATGCTTCTCAAACATGTAACCAACCAATATTCTGTTAGAGACTTCAAGAAGAAATAGAACTTTCAGGTACAATGCGGATTCAGTCAAGTAAAAACAGATTCTGTGTGTCATTGACAATTCAAAATTTTGACTAAAAGCGTGAGAATTGAATTTAGTGGTCTGACTCTCCTGGCAATATTCACATCTGAGAAGATTACGGGCTGCCAGGTGGCAAATTAAGCTCTTTTGATCAAGGAGAATACAGCAAGGAGATATTTAAAGTGAAAAAATTGACAATATTAAGGCATTCACAATGAAATTGTCAGCTTAATTGGTAACTCCTATGTGTCACCTGATAACATTGCAGAAACATGGCTACAAGGAAACCAAATGTGGGACTTGAATATGCAAGACTGCATGAAATTCACACAAGTTGTAAATCTAGGAAGAAATGGTGGAGTGGGGAGTTGGGTCTGTTATATAGGATAAATTAGTTTTATAGTTAGAGATAAGTTCTAAAATTTAAGATATTAATCAGTTTGGGTAGAACTAAGAAACAGCAAGGGGCAGAAAACATTGGGGGAATTGTTTGTTGGCAAATCACAGAATTAATCAGGAAATTAAGAGTGCATTTAACAAGGCAAATAGAACAAAAATAGAACATAAGCCTAAACCTAATTAGAATAAGTGTGAGGGATGAATTTTTCAAATATATGCAAGATGCTTTTTTTGAGAACAGTACATTGAGGAATCAACCAGGGAACAGAGTATATTAATTCAGTATTGTGTAGTGGAAAAGGGTTAATTAATAATCATGTGTAATGGAGCCTTTAGACAAGAAAGAGCATATGATAGAGTGTTACATAAGTTTGGCAATGATGTTTTAACAGAAAGTAGGGTGTTAAACCTAAACAAAGGAAATTATGTAGGTAAGAGGGCCAAACTGGCAATGGTGGATTGGTAGTTACATTAAAAGGTATGGTGGTAGATAGGCAATAGTTAGCATTTAAGAACTAATCCAATTTTATAATAAAAATACTTCTATTTAATGCACAAAATTCCAGCAAGGAAAATATTCCAATGGTGGCAAATGAAATAAATCAAGGATTATATTAGAACAAAGGAAGAGCAAATAAAGTTGCCTAAAAATGGCAAGTCTGAGCATTGGGAGAATTTTGCAAAAAGGGACCAAGAAAAAGGTTAAGAAAGAAAAAATATTAGGGTAAACGAGCGAAAACATAGAAATGTATGTAAAATACCCTATGGGTGTGTAAAATAGAAAAGATCAATATAAATAATTATGGGTTTATAACAAGTGGAGTCAGAAGAATTTGTATTGGGGGAATAATGAAATATTGGAGAAATGAAGCTAATATTGTGTGCCTGCCTTCACAGAAGACAACACTAAAAACTTCCCTGAAACAATAGAGAATCGAGGGATCAGTGTAAAGGAGGATCTGTGAGACATTAATATTGATTTGAAAAAGTAGTAGACAAGTTACTGAGACTTGAAGTAGATAAATGCACTCAACTCAATGACTTACCTTGCAGGCTGTTAGAAAAGATACCTAGAAATAATAGGTACAATGGTGGTCATCCTTCAGAATTCTATAGATTCTGGAATGGTTCTCACAGATTGGAATTTGGCAAACCGTAATCCTACTGTACAAGAAATGGAGAGAGAGGCAAAATAAGGAACCTCAAAATGGATACACTGTCTTCATTTTTGCAAAATATTTAAACCCAAGCACAAGCACAACTGTAAAATTATCATTGTGGAGGTAATCACAGCTGAAGTAATGAAAAAGAGGTCTTAGTGGATCCTAACTCAGGCTTGCAGCACAGAATTCTTCTCCAATTCAAAACTGACACCCAGCCTCAGCAGAGTTGCTATCCACCATTGACCAGATCCTAATGGCTGCACTGGCCTACCTCAATTAGTCTAATAATCGGTCTAAAGCAAAAACTAAGCTTCTTAACTCTGAATCCCTCTATCCTTCCTGGACCTCTCCAGCTCCATCTTGGGCGATTGACTCAAAACGGAGATCTATTTCAAACCCACCGACTCCCACAGCTACCTGGACTACACATCCTCCTACCCTGCCTCCCATAAAAACATGATCCCTTACTCCCAATTCCTCCACCTCCTCCGTATCTGCTCCCAGGAGGACCAGTTCCACTCCAGGACATCCCAAATGGCATCCTATTTGAAAGACCACAATTTCCCCTCCTATGTGGTCAACATTGCCCGCCGGTGCATCTCCTCCACTTGCCACACCTCCATCCGTGAACCCCACCCCTCCAACCGCAACAAGAACAGAACCTCCCAATCCTCACCTTCTACTCAACTAACATTCGGACACAGCACATTATCCTCCATCACCTACAATCAGACCCCACCACAAGAGACATATTTCTCTCCCCACCCCTATCAGCATTCCGCAGAGACCATTCTCTCCGTGACTCCCTCGTTAAGTCCACATCCCTCACCAATCCACTTTCCACACTTGGCACTTTCCCTTGGTGCCACAAGAGGTGTAAAACCTGTGCCCACACCTCCCCCCTCATCTCTGTCCATGGCCTCAAAAGATCTCTTCACATCCAGCAAAGATTTTCCTGCACATCAACCCACTTCATCTACTGTGTCCGTTACCCTCAATGTAGTCTCCTCTATATTTGTGAGACAGGGCACCAACTTGCGGAGCAATTTAGGGAACATCTCTGGACCACACACCAAACAACCCCACCACTTCAACTCCCTTTCCCACTCCACTAAAGGCCTCCTCCACCACCAAATCCAAGCCACCCGACAATTGAAGGAAGAACGCCTTTCTTCCGTCTTGGGACCCTTCAACCACACAGAATCAATTTCACAGTTTCCTCTACTCCCAGTTACCCCCCCCTCCCACCACCCTCCCCCCCAATCTTATCCCAGATCCAATCCTCCAGCTTGGCTCCACTTTCTTGACCTATCCATCTTCCTTCCTATTTATCTACTCCACCAAGCTATCACAATCATCTCCCACTTGCGTCTACCTATTGCCTTCCCAGCTAACTTTCCCCCAGCCCCACCCCCACCCTCCTATTTATCTTTCAGCCCCTTTACCCACCAACATTCTTGTTGAAGGGCTTATGCCTGAAATGTTGAATCTCCTGCTTTTTGGATGCTGTCTGATCTATTGCGCTTTTCAACTCTTACTTCTCTCTTGCTGAGTACTTACAGCATTTTTCGTACATAGCAACAGACTTGTTCCAAGTTATTTTCAATTCATTCATTTACTATGACTGGCAAGGCCAGCATTTATTGCTCACTGCTAACTTTGAGAAAGAGAGCAGCTTTTTTGAAAGCAACTGAGAGAATTGTGAGCTAGACAGTTCTAATTAGGCAGTTAAGAGTCAATCGCTTTGTTGTGAGTCTGGAGGTATGTAGTCGAAACTGGGTCAGGATGCCAGATCTATTCCCCTCAATGATATTAGAAAACCAAATGGGTTTTTACTACAATTCGCATGTTTCATTGTCATCATTACAGAGATAGGCATTTTAATCTGATTTAATAAATTAAGTTTAAATCCCTCAGAAGTTATGATGGGATTTGAACTCACAACTCAATCACTACACCTGACATGTGGATTATTAGTTCAACAACTCCCTTTTATGATGCTACCCTTTTCCCAAAAAGCTGCTGATGCTGATATAAAATTAGATGTAAGTGATTCAGCAAAGAGAGATTTATGAAACATTACCGGAGTTAGTAGATGAAGCACAGACATCATCAGAATAGCTTTGCTAATTCTGGAAGGAAAAGGAAATTATGGAATAAAGGAACACAATAGGTACATGAGTTCAGTGGTTTAATTCTTAATGATGAATTCCATGTACGCTTGTTTCCTGTGGTGGCGATGACATTGAGTGCTAGAAATAAAATTCAGGAAAGCTAGAAGAAAAATGCAGTTAAACAGGAGTAGGTGCTTCCAAAGTGGTTATGTTTAATCTTATTTGCTGTTGTGAATAATATTAGACTTTCCAAATTGGGCATTTACATCATTAAAACTGAAAACAGTGTCACCATATCTTCATTAATATTTCTAGTCTCCTCTTCCCCTTGAGTAGAAAGGTTAATTTAAAAGCAATGACTATTCCAAAGTTTTCAGATCCATAAATCTAGTGAATGTTCCAGAAGAAAAATTTAGCAGCCAAACGTTTGAAAGTTGGAAAAGTATTTTCCCGTCTCCTCCCAGCCCAGACCCTCTCGTTTCCTACTTCATAAAAGCAACTGACCTTCAATAGCTCATCGAGGAGAAAGTGAGGTCTGCAGATGCTGGAGATCAGAGCTGAAAATGTGTTGCTGGAAAAGCGCAGCAGGTCAGGCAGCATCCAGGGAACAGGAGAATCGA
>NC_057721.1:63812208-63870093 GCF_004010195.1 Chiloscyllium plagiosum | reverse complement strand
CTCCTGTTCCCTGGATGCTGCCTGACCTGCTGCGCTTTTCCAGCAACACATTTTCAGCTTCAATAGCTCATCACCAGACATAAAAGGGCTTTGCGATATCCAGGAATGTACTGTATGAATGCAAAACTTTCTTTTCCTTTTTGTTGTCAGGAATGAACTGAGGTCATATCGGTCAGCTCTGGACTTTGGGTGCTACAAATAAAATCCAAGAAAGCGAGAGAAAAAAAGCAGTTGAAGAGCAGTAGGTGCTGCTAAAGTGGAAGCTATGGTAGGTGGGTATATTTAGACATTTATCTCATGGCACAAGAAGAAATGCTACCATATGATTGTGGCATAAAGCTATGCACCAAGTAACAATGTTGGCAGTGGTGCCAGATACTACTGACAGTGACAACAGTTGGGAGGACTTCTTATAAATGAAAAGGAGCCTAGGCCCAAGTGAAAATTGCAGAAGTCTCAGCTTCTGTCAAATACAGTGTAAACCAACATATCCTGGCACCATTTCATGATATTCAGAATACATTTTCATTTCTGCTGGAGAATTCGAACTATTAGAAATTTCAGAAGTTCTAGGTTCCTGTGGATCATTGGAAATCAAGATTCTTATTGAATACTTGAGAGAGGAGGAAGTGGCTGGCAGCATGTTGTTTTCCCTCAGGGCAGTAGCACCTGAAATGCCTTCTCAAATGTTGGGAAAATCATAAGGTCAAGGTTATAATAATTTCAAGCCCAATGCCCATCAGTGAAGGGTACATCCCATAGTTTGGCAGCTCAAAGATGGTGACAAAGCAGACCACAGACGGGAGGTGAAAGACCTGGAAAAATGGTGCATTAAAACCACCTAGTTTTCAATGCCAGCAAAATCAAGGAACTCATTATTGACTTTGGCAGGATGTTACTCTTGCCCCCCTACACATTAACAGCACAGAGGTGGAACGAGTGGAGAGTGTCAAGCTCCTGGGAGTGGTCATCCACAACAAGCTTTCTTGGACTCTTCATGTGGACACACTGGTTACAAAGGCCCAACAACGTCTCTTCTTCCTCAGAATGTGCATTCGATGTGAAAGAATGTGCATTCGATGTCTGTGGAATTTCCTGGTTATTACAGATGCTATATAACTATAATCTGATCAGATAGTACTGAAAATCAATCACGAAAAAAATCAATGAATGGTCACCAATCTGAAATACACACTCTGTTTCTCTTTCTATAGATGTTGCCAGACCTGTTGATATTTTAATATTTTTGTTTCAGATTTCTAGTATCCACCCCAGTATTTAGCTCTTGTAACATTGAAAATCTGTCTGATGATTTTGCCTCATAACATGTTTTTAGATCCAAGATCCTTTGCCTCAAATAATTCAAGTTTTATCTCAGTGTCTTTAGTTAATTTAGAGGTTGCCTGGTTCAATTCCAGTTCTGGATTCAGTTTCCCCTCCAACCCTCTCTAGGCAAAACTCCAATTCTGAATATGAGAAATCCCTTCCAGATGAAATACTGACCTGGATTGGCAGTAGGAATTGAAGTGTAATCTGTACAACATGAAACTTGCTGTGTAAAGAACAAATAATGGGTGGAAAAAGCAAGGAAGATGCCGCAACACATGATACCAAGGATGGTGCATGGCCCAAACACTCAAGAGCCCACCCCACTGAAAGCCAAGCACGGAAGGAGCTCATCAAGGCAGGGAAATTCCGCAGTCTGAAATTCACTCATTGTATATGTGATAACCTCTGTAAGGCCCACCACGGGTTAAAATTAATTCCTCTTGGAGCTCATTGTGTATGACTTCCCTTGGTAACAGGCAATGGCCTGTCCAGCTGAAATTCAGCAGCTGGGCCCTTTAGGAAGCAGACCTGGGACAGTGAGGCTTGGGTTCAAGTCCCACCTGCTCCAGACATGCTCAACAACTTCTCCTTCCAATCCTCCCACTTCCCCCAAACAAAAGGGGTAGCAATGGGCACCTGCTTTACCTACCGGTTTGTCGGATATGTGAAACAATCCATCTTCCGCAGTTACATCGGCTCCATCCCCCAACTGTTCCTCCGCTCCATCGATGATTGTATTCGCACCGCCCCGTGCTCCCACGAGGAAGTTGAACAGTTCATCAAGTTTACCAACACCTTCCACCCCAACCTCAAATTCAACTGGACCATCTCAGCAACCTCCCTCCCCTTCCTGGACCCCTCCATCACCGTCTCTGGTGACCGACTGACCACAGACATATACTACAAGCCCACCGAATCCCACAGCTACCAAGATTACACCTCCACCCACTCTACCTCCTGTAAAAATGCCATCCCTTATTCCCAATTCCTCTGCTTCCACCGCATCTGTTCCCAATTCCACCACAGAAAGACCCAGATGGCCTCTTTCTTCCACAATCGCAACTTCCCTTCCCACATGGTTGACGATGTCCTCCAGCACATCTCCTCCACTTCACGGACCACCGCCCTTGAACACCACCCCTCTCAATGCAACAAGGACAGAACCCCAGTCCTCACCTTCTACCTCACCAACTTCCGCATACAATGCATCATCTCCCCGTCACTTCTGCCACCTCCAAACGGACCCCACCACCAGAGATATATTTCCCTCAACACCCCTATCAGCGTTCCAAAAAGACCATTCCCTCCACGACTCCCTTGACAGGTCCATGCCCCCAACCAGCCCACACCCCACTCCAGGCACCTTTCCCTGCCACTGCAGGAAGTGCAAAACCTGTGCACCACACCATACCCCTCACCTCTGTCTAAGGCCCCAAGGGATTCTTCCACATCCATCAGAAATTCATCTGAACATCTACCAATGTCATCTATTGCATTTGTTGCCCCCAATGTGGTCTCCTCTAACTAGGGAGACTGGACGTCTTTTTGCGAATCGTTTCAGAGAACATCTCTAGGACACCCGTACCCACCAACCCCACTGCCTCGTGGCTGAACACTTCAACTCCCCCTCCCACTCCGTTAAGAATGTGCAGGCCCTGGGCCTTCTCCCTTGCCAAACTGTTACCACCTGACGCCTGGAGGAGGAATGCCTCATATTCTGCCTTGGGACCCTGCAACCACACAGGATAAATGTGGACTTCAACAGCTTCCTCATTTCCCCTCCCCCCCACATTATTCCATTCCCAAGCCTCCAACTCAGCACTGCCCTCCAGACCCATCCATCACTGCCCCCTCTGACTTATCACTTTCTCCCTCACCTTCATCCACCTATCGTTTTCCCAGTTACCTTCCCCCAACCCCAACCCCTTTCCATTATCGCTCAAGCCTCATTCCTGATGAAGGGCTTATGCCTGAAATGGCAATCTCCTGCTCCTCAGATGGTGCCTGACCTGCTGTGCTTTTCCAGCACCACAATCTCGACTGATCTCCAGCATCTGTAGTCCTCACTGTCTCCTGCTCCAGGCATGTGTAATAATGTTTCTAAACAAATTGTTTGAAAAATAGGTTAGTGATAAAAAGAAGAAGCAGACCAAGGGACCCTATGGTGATGCAGTAGTAGGCCTCCTACTCCTGCACTAGGAGGCCTGGTTATAGTGCCACCAGCTGCAGAGGTGTGTAATAACATCTTTGAACAGGTTGATAAGGAAAATATCTATAGGGTCGACTCGCATATAGAATAAACTGTCTGAGGCTGGTACTATTGTGTGTATGCCAGGAGATTGGTTCTATTTTGGTGTTCAACAATAAACATTGTTCCTTTCCAGTTGGTTTTCCAGTATGTATTAGTCATCTCATAATCTATCAAACTAGAATGAGTGAAAGCTATCCTTAATCCCAAGGGGCTGCCTATGGAAGAAGAACTTGTTGCTCAAAATACTCATGAAAATCCAATTATCTAGTGACAAGTAGTGTTTTGCTCACTTCAATTATCTAGTTCTTCAGTCAAATCTAATGGACTGGGTTACCCTAGTGAAAAGGGCATCAATAATTTGCCAATCTGACTGAGAAGACCAAGATTCTAAAGAACTAACTACTGTCGTTGTGGTTTTCTAAGTATTAGCCTGTTTCTTGATAAAGTGTGAAGATTTTACAACAGCAATGGTCTTACAGGGTAGATAGCTACCACTTCCTCACTCATAACCCTAAGGAAGGTGTTTTGGTGATATCAATTTGTAGGAGGCGTTGAGTGTCCTCTGGCACTGTATACTTGTCTTGTTGGGTTGCACCATCTTGTAAAGCAAATAAATGATTGGGGAGCCAACATGAGGGAAAGATCCTTACTGCCTCCTTTCATTTTAAGAAAATTCTCCAAGCAAGAAAAAGTCTCACAAGACATGTCCAAATGAATCCAGGAGAAGCTCCCTGATTTCATGTGAAAAGTGCTATGGGGACTTTTACGTATATCTGAAAAGAGATAAAGAGCCATAATTTAGTATCACAACTGAGAGATGGTATACCTAGCAGTGTAACACGCCCTTAAAGTTGTAAAGAAATGGCAGTTGAGGCGATATACCAATTAGTGTTTGAATCCACAGCCTTCTCATTCAGAGGTACCAGTGCTACCACTGTCTGGAGAAGGTTGTGATGATCTCCACAGTTAAATAGCCTGCCAAGCAAACTGTTCATACTGCAAGGTGCTCATGGAATTAAATATTAACCCTTTTAAAATCACTACCTTGTATAACAACTCAAGCAAGTTTTTCTCCCCCCTTGAATACTTAACAGTTAGACATTTAGGTACATAACTATATTAGATTTACTACAATCCCATTCACCAAACCAACACTCCCACCCTCAATTTCACCCACCCCCAACTCTCTGATTTCACAAATTCAGGTGGTCTGGAAGTTTCACAATTCTTCTGGAATGTGTCCTCTTAAGACTTGGAAGATTGGTTGGTCTTTAGCTTGAGGACTTGACCTTGATTCTGATCTTCTGTAAATCATTTCTCCACCAGAGGATCTTTCATCTCATGGCTGTTGTCATAGAGGACTGCTAAACCCAATAGTTGATCAATTATCTTCGCTAGAGAATTCTTAATCACCTAAATTCCCTTTTCAGCAGAATTCACCCATCCTAACATAAGTAGATGCCCCATAGCATTATCTGTGGAACATAGATCTCAGGAATGCCCTTCAGGGAAGATGGCTGCTCTTCTTCATGGCATCATAGATTTTGAGCGTAGGTAATTTTCCCTTTTTTTATGAAGACCTGAACCTGTGGTCATTGGTTTAACCCCCGTTGAGTAGTCTGCAGCTTATCTCTACTTTTTGCACATAGCATCCTGAAAGTCTAAAACCCCTCCAGCATTGTGCATCTACATAAGGCATATGATTCAAGAAGATAGTTCACCATCATCCTGTCAGAGGCATCTGGGAATGGACATTAAGCATTGGCGCAACTAACGACGCCCACATCCCATAAATTCATTTTTTAAAAATGTACTTTCACTCTGTTGATACATATGTGTTGAAGTATATAGGCTCTTTATCTCCGCTGCTGAGTATTGAATGTCCTTATTCATCCTCTGTGGAATTCTTCCATAGCACAGTATTAACAATATAATTTTATCAATATCAATACTATGTGGGACTTGAGGGATTCTACTTACTTAGCATTATCTCTGTGAAAGTTGCTGATAATTATTCTTTGAAAAACAAAAGTTTTTCAAACTGTTATTGTTGAGCTTGTTACAGTTTACCATCTGGCAATAAAGTTGCTTCTGCTGCATCAGTTTAATTGCAAGTCTTCTGTAGGACTAGATCTACAGATACTTCTTCTCTTGGAACCTTTTTATATCCAAGTGTGACTAGTTCTTTTACTTGCTTTCTAACTTATGTTGTCTTTCCTGTGCCTCTTACCAGCTCTGAGGTAGAGGTCTTACATTGGAGTATTGCTTTTGTCTGACCATTCCCTGAATGGGTTCTACTGATTGCATATCAGCTTAACAACCCAGCAGCTGCTGACTGATAGTCCAAATATTCTTAAAGGGTTAATATTTTTAAGATGGTAAACTCACTTGTGGTCTGAATTTGTTTTCTCCTGAGTTGAATGAATTTTTGGCATTGCTCCTTTGAGGAGTTTAAGAGCAATCCTATCATGAATCACTTGCAAATGTGTGCAGAACCAATTACCAATAGCCTATTAGAGTGTTGTCACCAATTCTCCTTACTATAGTCAGTCTAAGAGCCTGTTTGGTTAATAGGATTATCCACTAGTGAATCTTAACACATGGTGTAGTTTATTGCATAATAACATGACAACAGCGTACACCTAAATACTTAACATTTCAGTCCATGTATTGCTTATATTGTTCCTGGCCTGATCATATCTCCTCCAATTCCACGTACATCTGTTGCAAATGCTAATTTTCTCTGACCCCGATCTTATTAAATTATTCCATTATTTTGGCTTGACATTGGTCTCTTTATTTTCAGTGTACCATGCACTGAAATTCTCTCCTTTAACCACATCCAGCCCACATTCTATCTCTCCACTGTTAAACCTTGTAAGGCACTGTGGCAAAGTTCTTCTACATTAATCACATATCACTATTTTTCCCGTTATTGCTCAGGTCTCACACACATAACGTTTTGCAACTTTTCAAAAAATGCTTCAGGTGTTATAGTGCCACAAAATATTCAAACAGTCACAACTTCCACAATTAAAAGGAATGTATTTACATGCCTTTAGAATACACACTGCATCTAAAAGTAACTCAGTGAAAGCAAGAGTTATTGCCACTGAAATGTTGGATGTCCTTGGCAAGGGATTGCATGTTATTTGAGAAGCTATGAAATGCCTCAGGCTGTATAAGAGAATGATAAACATTTGTGAAACTTGACAGCAAGGACAAAGTACTATTATTCATAACTAATAACCTCTTTTTCTCCTGTTTCTAACCAACAGCAATGAGACAAGTTGAATGAAGTCAATGGAGTAGTCATAGACAGTGACCTATTACAATAATAATGGCCATGCAAGATACCGCAAGTTGTGTCGCATGCAAAAATAGACACTCTGTAAATAATAAACTACAGACCATGATGAGAATGTGTGATTATTACAAAATATTCAGCGACAATCCAATTAGTTATCTATTAGCCTATTCCTCAATGAATGTTTTTTCTGGTGTGGGTCAGATTTCACAAGATCACCTTTTCTGATGAGCCAATTCTGACACACAGCGAGTCTGTCCAGATCAAACTGACCCACAAAACCGAACTTGTGTTCTCGTGCGTATGGAATGATAACATGCTGTCCTTTGCACTTATTACCTAGGTGTAAGGAATGACTCAGCTTGGAACCGACACTTAATGTTAGGGAGATGTACTTATCCCTGGTTTTTGTGACTGTTGTAATGTCCCTACCACTGACCCAAGGTCTGGGTTTAATTCCCAGCCTGTGCCATACTTGTGGTATAAACAAATAGGTTGATTAAAAATAAATATTCTTCCCTGCTCTTTACCTAGATGATGGCAAAAACTCATAGCTTGGTTACAACACAGAATGCACCCATCCAGCTCATCTTACTTATGCCATCTCTCTGCAAGAGCAAATCAACCAATATCATTACCCTACCCTTTCCCCACAGATCTGTGATTCTTTTTCTCTTAGAAGCCACAGTCGAGTCTGTCTCCACCAGTGTGCATTTCTTTGTGCTATCTTTGGTCCTTTTGCTTTATTTTTCAAATTGTTGACTTCCATTTCTTGACCCTTTCAAGAAGGGAACAGTTTTTCCTGATCTATCCCCTCCAGAACAACTTTGATAGGCTAGAAGACTTCAGAGATTAAAAGACATAATGGCAATGGTGGAAGGCAAAGGGAGTGCTAAAAAGACAGGTAAAGATAAAACAAAGCAAAGAACTTTGTATGCTGAAAATTTTAATCAAAAACAAGAAATTGCTGGAGAAACTCAACAGGTCTGGTGGCAGCCGTAGAACTGAAGACACCTGGACTTGAAACGTCTACTCTGCGTTCTCTCTACACATGCTGCCAGGCCTGCTGAGATTCTCCAGCAATTTCTATTTTTGTTAAAGAAACAAAGTGTGTGTTGAAAGGAGATGTGAATGATAGGGTTGTGAGCAGCTGCCATCTGAAAGTACAATAAGAAAAGAGATTTAAAAAAAGACAAACCAAACCAAGCAACAAAAAACCAAAGTGTGGACAGTGGTTACATTTTAAAAATATTAAACTTAATGGTGAACCTGGAAAGCTGTAAAGGAAACAATCAAAGATGAGGTGCAAGAATTAACGCAGATTTCAAAGGCGAAACTCAATTTACTGCTACTCCTATGAATATTATTATACTTGATGGGAAATGGCCAATCGAACTTTGACTTTAAAAAAAGCTTGCATTTAAAAACATGCTCCTCAGCACCTCTAGATTTTCTAAAGCATATTAAATTCTTTGGGATTGTAGTTTTTACTAAATATAGGAACTGTATATTAAGGCAGACAGACTAACCTTTATTAATTAAATAAGCAAAATAAAAATCCAACTTGGTTTCCTGTTCAAAAAATAAAATTTAGTTCTCCTGTTTGAATCCTTAAATCAAACATGACCTGGGGTCATACTGACAGCTGAATAAAGATCAATCCAGTCAATCATTAACATTACAAAATAAAATATTGGGGACAATGAATGTTCACTCAGACGTTTACATCGAATTTTACAGAACTGACATTGCAGAAGCAGATCATTTGGCACAAAATGTCTATGTTGGTATTTATACCACATCGGAATCTCCTCCTATCAACTGGCCCAGCCCCTGCTTTTAACATAGCTCTCTACTTCATTTTTTTCCGCAGAGAGTTCCACATTCCTTCTATTTTTCCTCATTTCCTGATTGGAAATTTGATCTTTTCCCACCACTTGTGCTTCTGAAGGCCTTTATCAGGTCTCGGACTTGAGTCTTCTCTCAACTTGTTTGGTCTGTCCAGATAGTTAATTGCTCAGTTTTTGCATCATCCTTTACTCCTTGTAAACTCTTGTTCCACTTTGTCCAGTGCTTCTGTGTTTTTCTTTTGACGATTATTGAGAGTCAGTCCTCCATTAGCTTTGCACACCCAAATTTGTTCTCCAGCCATGTTTTAAAATCAGGTTAATGTTTCCACCCAACCTGGCCAATTATTCCCAGCATGTATTGCACTACTGGCTTTAAATCATTCTGTATAATTGAAATAACTGCATGGAGGCCAGTATCCTGTAACCAAGTCATCCTTTATTTACTCAGGCAGCATAAATGGACTCTGACCAGCCTGCTCAGAGCCAGTCCTCAGAGTGACCAAAAGCCGTGCTACTCCTGTTTATGTATTTTTTCTTCTTTTTCTCAATCTGAAGAATGAGGTGCTTGGGCCACTGATGAGCCAAAACTACCTCGATACCGAAAAGGGAGATATCGCATGTCAGTACAGCATCTCATTTGGGATTGCAGTCGACCAAGAACTTAGCAGATAATGGTTGCTTCTTCAGTTCCATAAAGGCTATATCTTGGTTACCTGACTATTTCCAAGGCTGACCTTTTTTTAATAGCAGGTATAAGGATGCCAAGATGGAGGCCATGTGGAGACTTGGGAGCCAGGGCACCTTTGATTGCCCTCACTTTATCTCTCAACAGATGTAACTCTGTCAACTCTGTCACCCAAGGAGATCTCTTGGAACACACATGTTCCCATCTAATGCGTACACCCATGTGGGAGAAACTATGTTCAAATTCTTCAAGTGCTCTTTATTGGTCTTCCCGGTTATTAGCACATTATCCAGATAAATGGCAACCTCGGGTAGCCCTTGTAAAATATTTTCTAACATCTGCTGGAAAAGGGCACACGCTAATAATACCCCAAATAGCTGTCTTGTATATTGGTACAGACATTTATGAGTATTAATAGTGGTATATTTCTAGGACTCCTCATCTAGTCACAATTATAGGTATGCATGACTCATGTCCAGCTTCATGAAAGATAGCAACTTCCCCTGCCAGTTTTGCATGCAAGTCTTCTATAAAAAGGATTGGGTATGTATCCAGTTGTGAGAAACAGTTTACCATGTGCTTAAAATCCTCACAAAGACTAAGAACCGAAAATGCTGTGGGTCCACAAGCAGTCAGAAGAATTACTTATTTCTTTTTATCTGCTTGAATATCATTTGTCCAGAAAAAAATAATGCATGCTTTCCACATACTGTTCACAGTCTTCAATGGCATGATTGAATGATGCCAGAAATGCTTACCCAAACTCAAAGAAAGCTATCATGAACAAATTTTCTTCAGGACTGCGCTGTTTTCTCTCATTGCCACTGAAATAACTACACAGAAGCCGGTATCCCGTCACCAAATCACCCTTTATTTATATAATCCCTACAATAGAGTTAGAATTAGAATCCCTACAGTGTGGAAACAGGCCCTTCAGCCCAACAAGTCCACACCGACTCTCTGAAGCGTAACCCACCCAGACCCATTCTCCTACCCTATATTTACCCCTGACTAATGCACCTAACCTACAAATCCCTGAACACTATGGGCAATTCAGCATGGCCAATTCACCTGACCTGCACATCTTTGGAACATGGGATGAAACCGGAGCACCCGGAGGAACCCACGCAGGCACGGG
This sequence comes from Chiloscyllium plagiosum, assembly GCF_004010195.1. Taxonomy (NCBI): domain Eukaryota; kingdom Metazoa; phylum Chordata; class Chondrichthyes; order Orectolobiformes; family Hemiscylliidae; genus Chiloscyllium; species Chiloscyllium plagiosum. The sequence goes on along the minus strand of NC_057721.1, from coordinate 63,859,533 downwards.
GAGATTGTGCAAACTCCACCCAAGGCTGGAATCGAACCTGGATCCCTGGTGCTGTGAGGCAGCAATGCTCACCATAAGACAAAGCCTTTCAAACCCTTATATGAACCTCCTTTTTCCCCTCCTTCAACATTTCAACTATTAATATTGCTGTTTTTTGACCTTGGCATGCAAAATATCATCAGAGGAATTCATTAAAGCATTTGTTTCTATTAATACAAAACATATGTAAGATATGAATTTAGAGCCATTGGGCCCAATTGGTTGGTGCTGATGCTCCACACAGACTGAAGGGTGAACTTATAGAGGTTTACAAAATTATGAGGGGCATGGATAAGATAAATAGACAAAGTCTTTTCCCTGGGGTCGGGGAGTCCAGAACTAGAGGGCATAGGTTCAGGGTGAGAGGGGAAAGATATAAAAGAGACCTAAGGGGCAACGTTTTCACACAGAGGGTAGTACGTGTATGGAATGAGCTGCCAGAGGATGGAGGCTGGTACAATTGCAACATTTAAGAGGCATTTGGATGCGTATATGAATAGGAAGAGTTTGGAGGGATATGGGCTGGGTGCTGGCAGGTAAGACTAGATTGGATTGGGATATCTGGTCGGCATGGACGGGTTGGACTGAAAAGTCTGTTTCCATGCTGTACATCTCTATGACTCTATGACAGCCTCCTTAAACCTTACTGACATTTGGTTGTTCTTCTGCTATTTGTCGTAAATAGGAACATATGAACAGGAGTAGGCTATTCAGCCCCTCAAGCCTGTTCCACCATTCAATGAGATCATGGCAAATCTGTGGCCTAACTCCATATACCTGGCTTTGGTCCATAGCCATTAATCCCTATGCTTAACAAAAATGTATCTATTTCAGATTTTAAATTAACAACTGACCTAGAATCTATTGCCATTTGTTGAAGAAAATTCCAAACATCTATCACCTTTTATGGGAAGAGGTATTTCAGAATGTTCTCCTTACAGACTGGTTCGAATTCTCAGACTATGCGCCTCAGTGTTTCTCATGAATTTATTTTTACATCCTTTTATTTTGGGGTAATATTCCTGAATTCTCTTTTTACCAATAAAAATTTTAGTTTTGCAGATTAGGATTTCTCCTTAGCTATTTTCATTGAGGATCACAAAGCTCCTTTCCAAGACTTTGCAATTTTCTCATGTGTTTTTCGGTTGATCTATTCCTTTACTAACCTTTGGTAGCTGAAGTCTTCTCTTCACTGTCCTTGTGGTAATTATTAGCCAATATTTCCAGTTGTCAGCAAGCTCTTGGTCCATTTTCAGGTTAATAGTTAGTAGCAACCAAGGTTTTAAATATTGACATACGTTTTGATCAAACATCTGTAATTTGTTGTCATGTATTATTGTACTCATTACAGTGAAGAATGTCAGTACAGGGCAGTTCAGTGATTTTCTGTCTTTATTAACAAATATTAAAATTAACAATTTCTTCATCAAAAGGAGCATAGGCAAGCATGAACTCTCTGCTCCCACTCCATCCTGCTCCCCAGGCAATATATTTTCTATCCAGCCTGATAGTAGAGGTCATACAGCATGGAAACAGACCTTTCACTCCAACCGGTCCTTACCAATCATAATCCCAATTTAAACACCTCCTGCGCTTGGTCCATATCCCTCCTAACATTTCTTAATTATGTACTTATCCAAATGTCATTTAAACATTGTCGCTGTACCTGCATCCATCATTCCTCTGGAAGCTCATCCCACACAAGAACGACTCTGTGTAAAATAATTGCTTTGCATGTCTTTTTGACATCTTTCTCTTCTCACCTAAAAAAAAATGACCCCTATTCTTAAAATCAGTGAAAAGGTATCTGCTTATCTATTTTATTATTATTATTTTATAAACCTCAAAAGGTCATCCCTTAACCGCCTATGCTCCAGTGTAAGAAGTCCAGCCTTTCCAGCCTCTCCTTATAACTCAAACCCAACGTTCCTGGCAATATCCTGGTAAATCTTTTCTGAACCCTCTCCAGCTTAATAATATCCTTCCTAGAACACGATGACCGGAAATTCACACTGTACTTAAAAGTTTTGCTGGAGTTGTTACAGGAAGAATGTTGCCTTTTGTTATGAAGAGCATAACTAAGGTCATCAATATAAGACGGTCACTAAGAAATCCGTGGGGAACCCAGATGAATGTTTTGCTCAAATGGTGATGGGTATTAATTATAATAGAAAGTATATGAAGCAAATATTTCGGAAGCATTTAAGGAAAACCTCGACAAGAATATGAATGTCAGAGCTTAACTGGACTGAGTGGGCTAATAATCATTTCACAAGTGTTCACAAATGTATAAATGGATAAAACACCAATGTGGCCACAAAAGTGGTCCGTTTGCCTGAACGACTGCTACTGAGGACAAGATCATTCACACCAGGTTTGTTCAGTAACAGGGAAAAGTAATATATTTATTGGAACACTTCATTTTAACAAGAGCAGTGAAAAGAAAGGATTTATAAGTCATGCAGTTTGAGCTACAACCGTTCAGAAACCCATATACACACCCTCTCAATAATGATCAATATACACAAAGGACAAACAATGTAACATAAAGAATACTTGCAGGATAAACAAGATTCCAAAGATCAGAAATCCAGACCAAAAGGTAGAAAGTTATTTTCCTCACAGTGTTCTTCTAACTTTTTCAATGATGATGCGCTGTTGTCTTTACATAAAAATTGTCCTTTGATTTGATGGCTGAGCAGGTGAACTTATGTCTTAGCTTGTATGAATTATTTTCTTGAAGGTTTCTTGTATTTTCTGTCTTTTGCCCAAAGAGAGGGGTGAAGGAAAGAGGGATGCTTTCGGTCTGGTTATTTATCATTCTCTGCTGCTCTTGGCATTTACAGCTTTTTAACATTGACAGCCAAATCAATCAAAGGGCTGTTACCAGGCAGAATTTCGTTAAGACAAAAGATTCTCAGTGCCATTTAGTATCAAATTCTCCCTCTTACTGCTTCCGGAAAACATCAAGGTATTGCAAAGCTCAACAATATACAGCACATGATGTTCAAATTGCAAAGAGCTCCTGGTCTTTCAGTTACAGAAGTACTACTTTCATTTCACTTTATAGTCCCAAAAAATGAAAACTTTATGGTCTCTTACATGAGGGAGAAAGGAGAAAATGGTTACAGTGATAGAATTAAATGAGAGAAGATGGGATGAAGTTTGAGTGTAGCATGAATATTAGCATAGACTGGTTGGGCTGAATAGCTTCTTCCTGTGGCTGTATCTGACATAAACACATACGATTAATTACATGCAGTAGCATTAGTTGGGAGATTAGGCAAATCCAGTAAAGTTCAGTTGGGCTGTGGAAAAATCTGTGAAAGAGATAAGAAAAACAAATCCTTCATGATAAGTATCAAATTGATCCATTGAAAGAATTCTGCCAGTGCAGGAAGGAACCTTGAGAAGTGATAGTTGAAGAGAAGTTCTCTCTGTTGCAGACATGTAAGTGTAACTGGGGTTCAAGTAAGACATCCTAATTGACAAAGTCTTTCTGGACAGGGGAGAACCAGTGTTTCCATAATAAAACAGAATTAGCAAGTGATAACCAATAAAGTGAATGCAACATAATGGCTGAAATAGAGACAAGGAGAATGTATTCCTCTTCGAGGGTCATGAATCTTTTGGTTTCTCTCCCCGAAAAACTGCTGGAAGGAGAATTCCTGAATATTTTCAAAACAGAGGCAGATAGATTCTTGTTAAGGAAGGGATTGGAAGATTATCATGGATAGGCAGGAATATGGATTTGTGGGCAGGAATGTGGATTTGAGGTTACAATCAGATCAACCATGGTCTTACTAAATGGCAAATAAAGCCCAAGGGACTGAACTGACAATTCCTGCTCCTAACTTGTATGAACATATGTAAAAATAAATACCGTGATCTAACAAGAGCTGCGATTCTGGCCAGAAATAGATTCTACTGACTTGTGTGCTTATCAGCTGCAAACCAAGGCATATCTTATGTTTATGCACACTGTTATGTTATTAATGTACTTTCCTTAAGATTTCTGCAGGTATATGCTCCAATTAATGCTGCCTCCAATCCAAGAACTGAGTTCCTCAACTTCCTACCTCAGCAGTGGTTGCTCCTTTACTTACACTGAGCTGACCTTCAGGATTGACCATGATTCACCCCCCCCAACCAATTTGGATGCACAGACCCCTGACCAGACCCCTGACTGATCTCTACACAGCTTCCTGAATGACTTACTGCAATTGCACTGGACCAATAGGACTAGTTGTGGCCCATCCCCAGGACCGGAGAGGGGAAGACCCTTTGACCCTGACCACCCTGACTGGCTGATTCACCATGCCCTAGCCTCTGGACTGGGTGAAGGTTATCTCACTTGATTTGACTGAGGCCACCTGACAACCATTCCAAACTTCCTTCCTTTGCGTCTGCACTAAACTTGCAAGGTGTAACAAAAGTAAAATCAGCCTGGTATTGCTCGCTGAGTGGACAAAATGTAAAATGACAAAGCAAAGCTAGGCAATGCAAGGCGTACTGCAAGCATCCAGGTAGGCTCAGAGTAAGTGACATCAAGCAAAGAGCACAGAGATGCAGCCTGGGCCAGTCCATGAGGTCAGTGGTTGTCTCTGAATGCATTGTGTCCTCGCTGCAGCATTCCAATGATAGTTGACAGTGCAGCCCAAGGTGAAGCACTGAGGCTCAGTAGAGCCTTGTAAGTGGATCAGTGATGTGCCATGAGGGTGGCTGGATTCTACTGAGTGTGTCCTGAGATGCTGGTGCCTGGTGTTCGGCATGGAAGTCTTTTGGAGCTGAATTCACCAAATCCCCACTCTGATAGCCCGTGTTCAGTTTTCTCAACATCTAGCTTGTTTGGTGAGATTGGTAAGGTAGAAAATAACTTATTAATGAGATGACTTGGGCTGACAATAAAATGTTTAATGAGGAATGATTCCTGTTCATTGACAACTTGCCACTGCCTCATGAAAATCTCTGCATACCATTTGTCAAAAGCATAAAAGGTAGACTGAGATGTTTCTAATGTCAAGATCAATCCCCCAGATGTCTCGTCACATTCTACCTCAAAATTGTCACAGCCCAAGTTGCCCAGACCTTGCAAGGTCCTATCTGTACTATTTACATTTCAAAGTATTTTGAGCCTGTCACGAAAGCAGACTTGTCATAAAATTTCTACTGTGTGGAAGCAGGCCATTTGGTCCATTGAGTCTATACTGACCCTCCAAAGAGCATCCCACTCAGAACCATCCCTCTGTCCTATCCCCTGTAACCCTGCATTTCCCATTGTTAATCCACCTAACTGGCACATCTTTGGACTGTAGAGGTAAACCAGAGCACCTGAAAGGTGCCCACAGAGACATGGGGAAAATGTGCAAACTCTACACAGCCAGTCGCCCAGGGCTGGAATTGAACCCAGGTCCCTGGCAATGTGAGCCATCATGCTACCCTGCTTAATGTATTGCTTTCTGTTAAATGGGAACCCAATTCTGGAAAGGTTTGGCCAGAATGAAAAATAGCAAATGCAACTTCTGTATTCAAGATGAGGGAACAGCATGGTTGACAAGATAACGGGCTTGCAATGCAAAGAGGCATCAATAGCAGCAAATTTGATTCCTGGACATGGCTGAGGTTACCATGAAAGAGTCTCCTTCTGACCATTTCTCCTGGCCTGAGGCATGGTGACCTCAGGTTAAATCACCACCAGTCATCTCTCTCTCTCTCTCTCTCTCTCTCTGATGAGAAAGCATCCTTATGGTCCAGTTAGGCTATGTTGGCATTACTGTTTATTCAAGATTATAGTGAGGCAGACAGAAATAGAAAAAACTACTGGCCAGTTAGTCTAAAATCTAGCACAAAGCATGTAATATAATCTATCATTGAGGAGTTTAAAACAGAGGGCACTTAGAAAATCTTAATGTAGTCAGGCAGAGTCAACATAGTCTTGTTAAAGGAAAACTATGTTTAACTAATTCATTAATTCTTTGATGAAGTAACAAGTAATGAGGATGCCAGGAAACCTGTGGATGTCACAGAGTCGTAGAGATGTACAGCACAGAAACAGTCTCTTCGGTCAAACTGATCCATGGCGACCAGACATCCTAAATTAATCTAGTCCCATTTGCCAGAATTTGACCCATATCCCTCTAAACCCTTCCTAGTCATATACTCATCCAGATGCCTTTTCAATGGTGCAATTGTACCGGCCTCCACCACATCCTCTGGCAGCTCATTCCATACATGGTTGCAATTGGATTTTCAAAAGGCATTTAACAAGGTACCACATCAAAGTTTACTACATAAAACGAAAGCGCAGGCTAGAAGGTGTTGGTATATTAACATGGATAGGAGAATTGGTTAGCCAACAGGAAACAGAGTGAAGAGAGTAGGTCATTTTCAGGTCAGCAAGATGTGAAATGCCACAGGAATTAGTGCTGGGATCTGAATGTATCAGTGGTTTAAATGTATTTTTGCTAAATATGCTGGGGACACAAAGCAAGGTATGAGAATTAGCTGTGAAGAGGACATAAAATCTGCAAAGATTAAGTGAATGGCCTTAAAGCTGGCACTTGTTTTAAAACTGAAAAAATGTGAGAAATAAAAAAGGGATAAACACCTTATTGAGATTCTATTTTAGACTACCTAATAGTCAGAGGGAAATTGAGAAACAAATTTGTAAGGAGTTCTCAGTTATCTGTAAGAATAATAGGATGGTTATGGTAGGGGATTTTAACTTTCCAAACATGATTCCTTCCTAAAGAAGGGCTTATGCCCGAAACGTCGATTCTCCTGTTCCCTGGATGCTGCCTAACCTTCTGCGCATTTCCAGCAACACATTTTCAGCATAGACAGGGACTACCACAGTGTTAAGGGTTTAGATGGAGAGGAATTTGTTAAGCCTGTACAAGAAAATATTCCGATTCACTATGTGGATGTACCTACTAGAGAAGGTGCAAAACTTGACCTGCTTTTGGGAAATAAGGCAGGGCAGGTGAATGAGGTGTCAGTGGGGGAGCACTTTGGGGCCAGCAACCATAATTCTATTAGTTTTAAAATAGTGATGGAAAAGGATAGACCAGATCTAAAAGTTGAAGTTCTAAATTGGAGAAAGGCTAATTTTGACGATATTAGGCAAGAACTTTCAAAAGCTGATTGGAGGCAGATGTTCGCAGGTAAAGGGACGGCTGGAAAATGGGAAGCCTTCAGAAATGAGAGGACGAGAATCCAGAGAAAGTATATTCCTGTCAGGGTGAAAGGAAAGTCTGGTAGGTATAGGGAATGCTGGATGACTAAGTTAAGAAAAAGAAGGAAGCATATGTCAGAAATGGACAGGATAGATCGAGTGAATCCTTAGAAGAGTGTAAAGGCAATAGGAGTATACTTAAGAGGGAAATCAGGAGGGCAAAATGGGGACATGAGATAGATTTGGCAAATAGAATTAAGGAGAATCCAAAGGGTTTTTACAAATTCATTCAGGACAAAAGGGTAACTAGGGAGAGAATAGGGCTCCTCAAAGATCAGCAAGACAGGAGATGGGAGAGATACTAAACGAGTATTTTGCATCAGTATTTACTGTGGAAAAGGACATGGAAGATTTAGAATGTAGGGAAGTAGATGGTGACATCTTGAAAAATGTCCAGATTACAGAGGAGGAAGTTCTGGATGTCTTGAAACGCATAAAAGTGGATAAATCCCCAGAACTCTGTGGGAAGCTAGAGAAGTGATTGCTGGGCCTCTTACTGAGATATTTGTATCATTGATAGTCACAGGTGAGGTGCCGGAAGACTGGAGGTTGGCTAACGTGGTGTCACTGTTTAAGAAGGGTGGTAAGGACATGCCAGGGAATTATAGACCAGTGAGCCTGACATCAGTGGTGGGCAGGTTGTTGGAGGGAATCCTGAGGGACAGGATGCACATGTATTTGGAAAGGCAAGGAGTGATTAGGGATAGTCAACCTGGCTTTCTGCATGGGAAATTATGTCTCATTAACTTGATTGAGTTTTTGAAGAAGTAACAAAGAGAATTGATGAGGGAAGAACGGTGGATATGATCTATATGGACTTCAGTAAGGCATTCAACAAGGTTCCTCATGGGAGACTGATTAGCAAGGTTAGATCTCATGGAATACAGGGAGAACTAGCCATTTGGATACAGAATTGGCTCAAAGGTAGAAGACAGAGGGTGGTGGCGGAGGGTTGTTTTTCAGACTGGAGGCCTGTGGTCAGTAGAGTCCCACAAGGATCGGTGCTGGTTCCACTACTTTTCATTATTTATATAAATGATTTGGATGTGAACATTGAAGGTATAGTTAGTAAGTTTGCAGATGACACCAAAATTGGAGGTGCAGTGGACAGTGAAGAAAGCTATCCCAGATTACAATGGGATCTTGATCAAATGGGCCAATGGGCTGAGAAGTGGCAGATGGAGTTTAATTCAGATAAATGTGAGGTGCTGCATTTTGGGAAAGCAAATCTTAGCAGGACTTATACACTTAATGGTAAGGTCCTAGGGAGTGTTGCTGAACAATGAGTCCTTGGAGTGCAGATTCATAGCTCCTTGAAAGTGGAGCTGCAGATAGATAAGATCGTGAAGAAGGCATTTGGTATGCTTTCACCTTTATTGGTCAGAGTATTGAATACAGGAGTTGGGAGGTCATGTTGTGGCTGTACAGGACATTGGTTAGGCCACTCTTGGAATATTGTGTGCAGTTCTGGTCTCCTTCCTATTGGATAGATGTTGTGAAACTTGAAAGGATTCAGAAAAGATTTACAAGGACGGGTTGCCAGGGTTGGAGGATTTGAGCTATGGGGCGACGTTGAATAGACTAAGGCCATTTTCCCTGGAGCATTGGAGACTGAGGGGTGACCTTTTAGAGGTTTATAAAATCATGAGGGGCATGGATAATATAAATGGACAAAGTCTTTCCCTTGGGGTGGGGAGTCCAGAACTAGAGGGCATAGGTTTAAGGTGAGAGGGGAAAGATATAAAGAGACCTAAGGGGCAATCTTTTCACACAGAGGGTGAGACGTGAAAGGAATGAGCTGCCAGAGGAAGTGGTGGAGGCTGGTGCAATTGCAACACTTAAAAGACATTTGGATGGGTATATGAATAGGAAGGGTTTGGAGGGATATGGGTTAGGTGCTGGCAGGTGGGACTAGATTGGGTTGGGATATCTGGTTGGCATGGACGAGTTGGACCGAAGGGTCTGTTTCCGTGCTCTATGACTCTATATCAACTTTGGCAGTATAAGTAGAAAAGTAGCATATTATTTAAATGAAGACAGTTACAGAATTCTGTGGTACAGAGATGTTTGGGTATCCTGGCAAGTGAATTGCAAAATGTTAGTATGCAAGTAATGTAGCAAATTATTAGGGAAGTTAAGTAGGATGGAATATAAATGTCAGGACATATGGTACCAAAATTGTGCATCATTTTGCATTTATTGTATATTGGCTGTATAAGCTGTAAACAGAGCCATATTGCTACAGAAAACATCATATCACAGAACATGAGGGCACCAAAGCAACATATCTCTTATCTTGAATACTCCCAAGGAGCAGAGTGAGGGTGCCAATTCTTCTAGGTTATCACTATCCATCACAACCTGGGCATCATGAGGAAACAGCTCTGGCACTGGGGATAATGCAACTCCCGGGATAGCACAATATGAGGAGCACTAGAACAGGCAAAGGCATGAGAGGCACTCAGGTAATGCACAAAGCCTAAAATGGGAGAGAACTCCACAGGTTCACAGCCCTCTGGTTGAAGAAATGTCTCCTATCTCTGTCCTTAATGGCCTAATCTATATCCTAAGACTGCGATTCTTTGTTCTAGGCTCTTTAGACATATTCCTCGCATCCAATCTGTGTAGTCAGATTTTATGTTACACTTTATATGTTTCAATTAGATCCTCTGTCATTATTTTAAACTCCACTGAATACAGGCCTAGTTAACCTAATCTCACCTCATATGACAATCTTGCCATCCCCCAGAATTAGCCTAATGAACATTCACTGCTTTTTTCTCTCTGGCAAGTATATCTCTCCTATCAGAAGGAGACTGAAACTGCACTCTAGGTGTCGTCTCACCAAGGACCCCTACAGCTGCAGTAAGACTTCCTTTGCCGTGTACTCAAACCTCTTGCAATAAAGGCCATCATACTGTTTGCTCTCCTAACTGCTTGATGCACCCGCATATTTGTTTTTCATGACTAGTGTAAAAGGACACACAGATCCCTGTGGACATTAACATTTACCAACCATACACCATTTAAATCCAACTCTGCCATTTTGTTTTCCCTACCAAAGTGGAATCTGTCCACACTGTACTGCATTTGCCAAGCATCTGTTCACTCACTCAACTTGTCTCATCCTGAAACCTCTTTACATCTTCCTCACAACTTACAATCCTGCCTAGATTTTCAGCGTCAGCAACCTTGGAAAGTATTCACCAATCCAAGTCATTGATGGATATATATTGTGAATAATTCCAGCCAAAGCACTAAACCCTGTAGTACCCTGATTATTATCATCTCTGAAAAAAGTACATTACTTCCTGTTCTCTGTTTCCTGTCCTCTAACCAATTCTCAATCTATGCCATTATATTACCATCAATCAATGTTTTGATTGTGCAATTTAACCTCTTGTTTGGTACTTTATTGAAAGCTTTCTGAAAGTCCAAATACACCACAAGGTGCAGTCGAAAGTAGACAAGGTCGTGAAGAAGGCGTTTGATACCCTCACCTTTATTGGTCATTGCATTGACTATGAGAGTTGGGATGTCATATTGTGACTGTATGGGGCATTGGTTAGGCTACATTTGGAAATATTGCATTCATTTCTGGTTGCCTTGCTGTAAGAAAGATGTTGTTAAACTTGAAAAGGTTTGGAAAAGATTTACAAGGATGTTGCCAGGGTTGGAGAGTTTGAGCTACAGGGGGAGGCTGAATAGGCTGAGGCTACTTTCTCTGGAGTGTCGGAGGCTGAAGGGTGACCTTATAGAGGTTTATAAAATCACGAGGGGCATGGATAAGATGAATAGCCAAGGCCTTTTTCCCAGGGTAGGGGAGGCCAAAACTAGAGGGCATAGGTTTAAGGTGAAAGGAGAAATTTTAAAAGGGACCTAAGGGGCAACGTTTTCACGCAGAAGGTGTTGCGTGTATGGAATGAGCTGCAAGAGGCAGTGATGGAGGCTGGTACATTTACAACATTTAAAAGGCATTTAAAAGGACTAGTGTCCTTTTACACTAGTCATTAAAAACAAATATGCAGGTGCATTAAGCAGTTAGGAGAGCAAACAGTATGATGGCCTTTATTGCAAGAGGTTTGAGTACACGGCAAAGGAAGTCTTACTGCAGCTGTAGGGGTCCTTGGTGAGATGACACCTGGAGTGCAGTTTCAGTCTCCTTCTGATAGGAGAGATATACTTGCCAGAGAGAAAAAAGCAGTGAATAGGAATGGTTTACAGGGATATGGGCTAAATGCTGGCAAATGAGACTGGATTAATTTAGTATGTCTGTTCGACATGGACAAATTGGACTGGAGGGTCTGTTTCCATGCGATACAATTCTATGACTTTATGATTCTATGACATCTATGGACCCTGTTATGAACTCTACTATTTAGTTCCAGAAAAACTCACACATTTTGTGAAGCTTTATGAACTTTTCATTAATCCATGTTGACTTTGTGTAATCCCACTGTGATGATACTGTGCTTTTAAGATGTGTTCTGGCCTGTTTCTCTTGCAGAGGAGTTTTGTCACAGTGGTATCGAGGTGTCTCCTCCCAGCAGACAGTTTGTAAATAGCTTTGGGTTTCCCCCAGAGTGTTTGTTTTTAGATGTCAAAAAAATCATGAGTGGGGTGGGTCAGGCTACACAGACCTCGAGGACTTTCAGTTGCTTTTTTATTAATTGGCTGCTGAAGCGGACAGCTATATTGAAAACTTAGAAGATAAAATTCCTCTTAAAATTCAGAAGGGGCAGATTTCCACCCTCTTCCATCAGGCAGAAGGTATAAAAGTGTGAATATACATATGAGTAGATTCAAAAACAGCTTCTTCCCCGCTGTTATCAAACTTTTGAACAAACTTCTCAAATGTTAATGTTGATCCCGTTCTCTTTGCACCTTCTCTGCAGCTGTAACATTACACTCTGTTCTGCTATCCTGATGCAGTTTGTACAGAACGATATGCCTGTATGGAACACAAAACAATTGTCTCTCGGTACATGTGACAAGAATAAATCAAATCAAATGAAGATCATAGTTTACAGGACAGCAGTGTTACTTAGTCAAAAAGTGTGGCACTGGAAAAGCACATCAGGTCAGGTAGCATCCGAGGAGCAGGAGAGTCAAAGTTTTGGACATAAGCCCTTCATCAGGATCTGATCTCCTGCATCTTCAGTCCTCACTTTGTCCTAGCAGTATTACCTACCCATCTGTATGTGGTGTATACCTGGACAATGAATAGAATAGAATATCCTTTATTGCCGCGTGTACTCAAGTATGAAAGGACAGGAATACAGTGAAAAGTTCACAATGTCACACCACCTGGTGCCATCTTATGTACACAGTCTGCAGGTACGGACTGCCAATACAAAATGGAGAAATAAAGGGGAAAAAAAGGGAAAAAAGTTACATTTCTCACAGTTAATGATAGCATCAGTTACAAAAATAGAAAATAAAGTTAAAAAGATAAGCATTACAGTCTTTCCATAAAGGGCCTGCAGTTGATCAGTGCAGGGGTCTTCCACACGTGGTCTGTGTAGGTTCACAAACCACTAACCACCCACACCAGTCCCCAATCCAACACCCATCCCCACTTCACTCAGTCCTCCAGCCCCCGACTCTCCCTGAACTGCTCGGGCCTCCAGCCCCTGTCTGTCCCTGCTCTGCTCAGGCCCCCAGCCCCCTGACTGTCCCTGCTCTGCTCGGGCCTCTAGCCTCTAACTGTCCCTGCTCTGCTCGAGCCTCCAGCCCACTGACTGTCCCTGCTCTGCTCAGACCTCCAGCCGCCTGTCTGTCCCTGCTCTGCTCAGGCCTCCAGCCTCCGACTGCCCTTGCTCTGCTCGAGCCTCCAGCCCACTGTCTGTCTCTGCTCTGCTTGGGCCTCCAGCCCCCTGACTGTCCCTGCTCTGCTCAGGCCTCCAGCTCGTATCTGTCCTTGCTCTGCATGAGCCTCCAGCTTGCTGACCATCCCCATCCGCTCAGGCCTTCGGCCCACTCCACTCCATGTCTTCAGCCTGCTCTATGTCCGGGGAAAACGCCAAAAAAAGGAAAAGAAAATAAGGAAATTGGAAATAAATAGAAGGATAGGAGGAGTTCCAGGTGGAGCTTCCTATTCCATTGCCATCTTGACAGCAAACTTTTCAAAGCCCTAATGGAGATAGTGAACTGGATTAAGTGGTGGTCCGTTCCACAGTCACCAGCTCCTGTCATGGCACAGATGATATGAAATTTCTATAGTCCTTCATTCAGACAATGATGTAGTCGAGCAGGTGCCAATGTCCAGAGTGTAAGATATTGCCATGAGGACTTGTAATTGTCTCTCTGTTTTTAATACAATCAGACCATGCTTTAGGTATTTGCCCAGTTGGGTTTATCTCTCCTATGCCTTCTTCACCACTTAGGCCTTTCCAGAGATTTGTGTCCCTCTAACTTGTGTTGAAAAGATGTTGAAATCATCATGAAGAATCAGCTTGTCTCCTTTTGGGAACACAAGACTGGTGTTGGAAGAGAATTCCTCTTTAGCATCATCTGTTGCTTTTGGAGTTGGGACATACACATTGATGATTGTAGTATACTGCTGCTAGGTTGGGGTGAGCCAAAGGGTCGTAAGGTTTTCACTTTGCCAACAAGAAGGCTCACTGAGACAGTCAACTAGTTTGAAAACAGCCCAAGGAGTTAGTGATCTTTCTCAACTTCAGAGCTTCAGAAGGTGATGGTGATGGTGGACGTGCCCACTGCTCCCCTGTTATGTCAGTCTGGTACTGTTGAAATGGACTTCCAAAAGGTATTTGGTGCAGTGCTGAGGAGAAGACAAGTGAAGAAAGTTAAAGTTTGTGAGATTAAAGGACAGTGCTGAAAATGTGTTGCTGGAAAAGCGCAGCAGGTCAGGCAGCATCCAAGGAGCAGGAGAATCGACGTTTCGGGCATGAGCCCTTCTTCAGAAAGGGACAGTAGCAACACTAATATAAAATTAGCTGAATAAAAGCAAACTGATTATCCTGTCAGGGTGAAAGGTAAGGCTGGTAGATATAGGGAATGCTGGATGACTAAAGAAATTGAGGGTTTGGTTAAGAAAACGAAGGAAGCAAATGTAAGGTATAGACAGGATTGATCGAGTGAATCCTTAGAAGAGTATAAAGGCTGTAGGAATATACTTAAAAGGGAAATCAGGAGGGCAAAAAGGGGACATGAAATAGCTTTGGCAAATATAGTTAAGGAGAATCCAAAGAGTTTTTTACAAATACATTAAGGCCAAAAGGATAACTAGGAAGAGAATAGGGCCCCTCAAAGATCAGCAAGGTGGCCTTTGTGTGGAGCTGCAGAAAATGGGGTAGATGCTAAATGAGTATTTTGCATCAGTATTTACTGTGGAAAAAGATATGGAAGCTATAGACTGTAGGGAAGTTAGATTAGATTACTTACAGTGTGGAAACAGGCCCTTCAGCACAACAAGTCCACACTGACCCGCCACCCACCCAGACCCATTCTCCTACATTTACCCCTTCACCTAACACTACAGGCAATTTAACATGGCCAATTCACCTAACCTACGCATCTTGGGACTGTGGGAGGAATCCGGAGCAAACCCACGCAGACATGGGGAGAATGTGCAAACTCCACACAGTCAGTCGCCTAAGGCGGGAATTGAACCTGGATCTCTGGCGCTATGAGGCAGCAGTGCTAACCACTGTGCCACCGTGCCACCCAATTGTTGGTGACATCTTGCAAAATGGGTAAAAACAATGACTGCTGATGCTGGAAGCCAGATTCTGGATTACTGGAAGAGCACAGCAGTTCAGGCAGCATCCGAGGAGCAGTACAATCGACGTTTCATGCAAAAGCCCTTCATCAGGAACATCTTGCAAAATGTCCATATTATGGAGGAGGAAGTGCTGGATATCTTGAAATGCATAAAAGTGGATAAATCCCCAGGACCTGATCAGGTGTACCCTAGAACTCTGTGGGAAGCTAGAGAAGTGATTGCTGGGCCTCTTGCTGAGATATTTGTATCATCGATAGTCACAGGTGAGGTGCTGGAAGACTGGAGGTTGGCTAACATGGTGCCGCTGTTTAAGAAGGGTGGTAAGGACAAGCCAGGGAACTATAGACCAGTGAGTCTGTCGTCGGTGGTGGCCAAGTTGTTGGAGGGAATCCTGAGGGACAGGATGTACATTGAAAGGGTTCAGAAAAGATTGACAAGGACGTTGCCAGGGTTGGAGGATTTGAGCTATAGGGAGAGGCTGAACAGGCTGGGGCTGTTTTCCCTGGAGCGTGGGAGGCTGAGGGGTGACCTTATAGAGGTTTACAAAATTATGAGGGGCATGGATAGGATAAGTAGGCAAAGTCTTTTCCCTGGGGTCGGGAAGTCCATAACTAGAGGGCATAGGTTTAGGGTGAGAGGGGAAAGATATAAAAGTGATCTAAGGGGCAACTTTTTCATGCAGAGGATGGTACATGTATGGAATGAGCTGCCAGAGGATGTGGTGGAGGCTGGTACAATTGCAACGTTTAAGAGATATTTGGATGGGTATATGAATAGGAAGGGTTTGGAGGGATATGGGCCGGGTGCTGCCAGGTGGGACTAGATTGGGTTGAGATGATTGGCATGGACGGGTTAGACCGAAGGGTCTGTTTCCATGCTGTCCGTCTCTATGACTCTATAACTCTATGATTGCGATGGTTCATGGATGTTTATCTAAGAAGGTACATGGTCAAGTTCCCCAGACATCAATGCTGGGAGCTTTGCTCTTCATGGCACAGGTTAATGGTATAGGGGACAATTTAAAAATTTGTGGATGATAATGTTGCAACTACATATCTATATTTGTGAACTACAGGTACACTTGTATAATGTGATATTTGCACTCTTGTGCAACCCCGCATTGTCGAAAAATTGTCCTTTAGAAACAGCGCTTAAAGTGTTGGCGATATCCTTGTGTTACAGCCAACACACGTTTTAAATGTTTGCACTTTAGAAACAGTGACCCCTATTTGTCAACCACGTTACAGCGAATTCACCTTAACACAACATACATTATAGCAGAAAAGTCTATATGTGAAAACTGGGAGATACTGAACTGTTTGGGAACTTTCTGGATTAAACACGGTTTTATCAAGGATTGAGTTCAACAGTTGAATATGGGCTGTAAACCGATTATAAAAAGTCAAGTAACTTTGGAAAAACAGCCAAGTAAGACTTTTAGGGAAAGAAGAAATGGGTCAATTTCCTTTGATTGCTGGGAAACTGATTGGAAGCGACAACAAGCCCTGTACTGATGGTTGCTTAGCAACTGTTTAAAAATCCTCGGAGGTCAGTAGGGAAAAGACCTCCAAAACCTGCAGTTAAGACAAGTCTCTGTCTGCTGAAATTTTGTCTTACTTGAAGCATTTGGTAATATGATAAAGTTTCCACAATATCTTAATGCTGTTGTAAAACCTGAAAAGTAAATATGCCTGTCCCCTGCTAATATAAGGTGGTTAAACCTGCTTTTTATTTTCTTCTTTCACTGCTGACAGACACTGTTGGCAGAACATATCTCACTTTGAAGCAATGCAGTCTGGCTTTAAGCACTGCAGGCTCAATTTAAGTGAAGTAAGTCTCCCATGAACTGGGCCCCTATAGAGACAAGCAGCCTTGCAACATCACATTCGGTACTGCATGCTATACTACTTTCGTTATAATTAACAGACAGCTTCTGGTTTGTGTGTTGGCTTTATACCTTTGTATGAGTGTGGATTAATTATGCATTGATCGAGGGGCTATCCATTTTTCTTTCCATCTTCCACCTATTGTTGCTTGAATGCTATTCCGAACTCAGTGTCACTAGCAATGTCACAGTGCATGAAATGGAAACTTGCCGAACCTGATCTCCCAGAAACAGAATTACCCGTTGATATTTACATATGTTAAATCATATATTAAAATCTTACACAGAAAAGACAAAGGAATTATTCGTTTGCATTAAGCTTAAAACTCTGGAGCTAAAAATAAGAGTTCTATCTTGCTTTTCATGGCAAAAGGCGCAACTCTATTCATTGTACAATTGTTCTACGTTGCTCACCTCATGGTCCATTTTCATTTTTAAATTTTTTTTGTTGCCTTTGTTCAGGGTTTCAGATGATTTCATCAGGGTAAAATTCCCAAGAGGTAAACCTACAAATTTCTGTGATTTTACAAATCCTGAGACAAAACTACTTATTTAAGGTTCATGACTGCTGGAGTATTAAATGTCCCGTAGTCTTTTTTTCACTGATCCTCCCATCACAAATAAAATTGATCATACTTAGAGTAATGGAGTCAGAGAGATGTACAGCATGGAAACAGACCCTTCAGTCCAACTCACACAGCCCTTCTCATGAACAAATTCATTGAATTTCTCAGATGTTATTGTTGCCCAGTTGTTATTTAACATTACATGTGTTCTTATTAATTTATATCAATATAATCTCATGTAGTTGATAATGACCTCATGACACAGAAATGAACACTGTGCATGTAATATGATAATGATATGCTACAAGTCACTCACAGAGCCTGAGATGCTGTGGCAACATGCATATTATAAATGTTGTACTCTGGAGATATGAATAGTGATCGTGGAGATTCCAGCATTCTATTTGTCAATTGGCTGATCAGTAATCTCTCATGCTCTTAATGTTATTGGTGTGTATAGAAAGGACAGATCCTCAATCTGACTGCTCATGTAACAAACTCACCTTCAATGGTCATCTGTCCTGGAGTGGGACTTGAACTAAGAGTTCCTGGCTCAGTGACAGGAACAGAACTCACTATTTCACAAGATCTCCATACATGTTACGTAGTGTATCGTAATAAATACTGATCACCTCCTGTGGTGAAAACCACCACCACACCAAACCACCACTCAGAATTACAAACAACAGCAAAGAGTAACAATATAGATAGTAAGAGCTGCAAAATTGGCCATGAAAAGAAACAAGTGATATCAAAATCCACATAAAATAACATTTGCAAAAGGTCAGTGATCTGAAGCAACTTGGGCCCCTTAAAAATGATAACATTGACATTGTCAATGGAAACAAAGACATGGTGGAGGTGCTGAATGAATATTTTCATTCAGTATGTTCATTAGAGAAAGAGGTTTAGTATATCAGCTAGGAGAAAGTGAGGTCTGCAGATGCTGGAGATCAAAGTTGAAACTTTATTGCTGGAACAGCACAGCAGGTCAGGCAGCATCCAGGGAACAGGAGATTCGACGTTTCGGGCACAGGCCCTTCTTCAGGAATGAAGAAGGGCCTGTGCCCGAAACGTCGAATCTCCTGTTCCCTGGATGCTGCCTGACCTGCTGTGCTGTTCCAGCAATAAAGTTTCAACTTAGTATATCAGCTATTTTAGGAACATATTGCTACCATGCAATATTACCACTTTCAAGTCAACGTGGTACCAGCAAGCAAAGATTCATTTGACCATATGCAAGGAGAAAGTTCATTTGAAACAATTGCTCAAAAATACAACTTTTAGGACATACAGTATTTATAATTCTCAACAGCATACAAGCTGCTTCTATCTCAAACCTTTAGCCTTGGGTCTGAAAGTTTCCAACGTAACTCAGCTGTCTTGTCTAGATTTTCAGTTCCCTTATCTTCTTGTTCTGTATAGCAATGAGTAAAATGCATGCATAGTGCTGTTAAAATGCAGAAGAAATCAAGTAGAATTGCAGCTTTATAAAGCTCTTTAATATTAGCGCGAGTAATACTAAACCTCTTTCCTTTAATTCAGTATTATTGAATCAGGGACACGGATTCCACAATGCTAATGCAAACAAGTTACCAGTAACAAAAAAATGAACAGCATTGAAGGTTGACAAATCTCCAAGCCCAGATAGTTTCCATTCCAGGGTTTTAAATGAAATAGGTGACAACAATATGGATATCCTAACTTGAATTTTGGAATGTTCTCTCAATACCAGAATCTGTTTTTTGGGTAGGTAAGTGGTACATCACTCCATTATTTAAGAAAGGTGGCAGAGGAAAATTAATAAATTATAGGCCAATTAACCAAATATTCATTGTTGAGAAATTGCTCAAATTATAGTTGAGAATACAGTGACTAAAAACCTTGAAAATGTTGAACTGATCTGAGAGGCCAGCATGGAGTTATAAAGGAATAGTCATATCTGAAATATCTATATATTTTTAAAAGAAGTGACTAAATTTCAGGGTAATGGCCTGAATATATTATACATAGGTAGAAACATGCCATTACAAAGAGAGATTGTTAACTTAAGTGAAGGCACAAAACAGTGATAAAATGAATTTCAATGGCAACAGTTTTTTTTTCATTTCTTTAGAGGGTTTCTCCGTGTTGAGACACCATCTATATCTTCACTCTGTCTCAGCAGTTCCTACCTTGGTCAGCTGCCAAGGCACAAGAGCCTCCAGCTGCTGATTTGTAAGGCCCAAGCAAGAGACCATTCAACATCCTTCATTGGCCATAGAGCTCAAGAACAGCCAATCAGAAACCTGCCTCCTGGGAGATCACTGAACCAGACTTGCTATTGACACTTCCACCAGGTCTTGGGACTTTTGGCCTTGATGTTGGACCCCCAGAGACCACACAAATTCCAGTCCCATAGGGCTTAGTCAAGCCATGGTTAAAATGATGCGCATGTCCCAGTGATGTAATCAGGATGCAAAACTGTCCTTTAAATTTGGTTCCTCTTCCTTGTCTCTGATGGGCTGTTTTCCCAACTCTGAATTCAGGTGAGTAAAAATAGACGGTGGTAATGCTTCAGGAAAACAGTGCAAATCTCTCCCTCGCCATTTTAATCACACATCTTAGCACCTGCCACCATTAATGTGAAATGATAAAAGCAGTCCATAATGTCTATATTGCAGAATATGACTAACATTTGAGAATGCTGAGCAGTTTGAAGAGGGAATTTATTAAAACACAACATATTTGGTTCTGGCAGTTATTTTTATTAGCAGCTTCACACAACACATAAAACGAGTGAGCATAGCTCGCCAAGATCAACTTCAAAATTAAACATTTATGTTGCTCCTTATCAAAGTACCACTGGGCCTTACAATAAGCAACTGTTTCCTGTTTGGCACATACTTTCCCTTAATAACTTACAGGTTGAGACCTGTTTTTCTCTGCACTGCCAATCTGTTTATACACACTTGAGCAAAATAAAAGTTAACATACGAACATTTTAACAATTCCACTTTCACCTCAGCTTAAAGAGCAGCATACATTACAGGTCATGAGAGCAATAAAGCATTATTTAACGGCCATATTGCTCCTTCTTACCAGGTGTTGCCTCTCTACAACAGAGCTGAAACCTGAGATCTGCTTAATAATCATGTGCTGCACTCATCAATGCCTTCAGCATATGAAAATTAAAGCTACGTCCAATAACGTAGCTCTAAAGTCTGAATACAGAATTATTGACTTCCAGTGTTTACATAAAACAGGCACTGCACGATCAGCCTCCTCCATTTAAGATTTATGCTCTTAATATAAGAGCAGCACGAGGAATAGTATTCACATTTGTCGGGGCTTTATGTGTGTACTTGTGGTGTATTTCTCACCATTATGCATCACTGCTGTTCAGATGGTTATCTTGTTTGTCCATTCATTTGTTTTTGTTTTGAATGAACTTAATCTCAAACTTTGTAATCATGACAGGCGAGGAGAGAGTAGAAACAGGTAGCCATTGTCAGAAGTGTAAGGGACCAGAGAACAATTCAAGGTGAATAGCAAAAGGATTAGCAGCAACGTGAGGAAAAATCCTTTTATGAAGCGAGTAGTTGGGATCTGGAGTGAACTGTCTGAGAATACGTGGTGAAGGCAGATTCAATTATGACTTGCAAAAGGGAATTGGATGATTATCTGAAGAATAAATATTTTGAAGGCTTGGGGAAAGGACAGGGAAATGGGACAAGCTGAGTTGCTTTTGCAGACAGCCAGAATGAACACAATGAGCTGAATTGACTCTCATGTTCTTCTTTATGTCTTTATGTGTGTTAGCCTGTGTAACATACCAGAAATACTCCAATTTTACTCCACAGCTATCTTATTTAAAATGTTAACCATTTACATGGCTACAATATCACAGGCTTTTACATATAGTCTGGGTGCTGGGCATACTGATCTTACTGTAATTAAATACATAATACCAACTGACTACACTAGCTGTATTACACCATAGAGAGATTGACTGAAGGTGAGGTGAGTACTAACATACCTCATAGAATGCGCCTTGTCACGATGTCATGTTAAAGTTACAGGTCCACCTGTAACAGCATCCCCGTTTTCCCTTTAAAAGAATGGAAAACCTTCTCCAAATGAATATATTCAAAATTCCTCAAACCCCACCCCTCCATCCACAATAAGGACAGAAACTCCCCCTGGTTCTCATCTTCCCACCCAGGTAATCTCTGGAGGAGAAAGTGAGGACTGCAGATGCTGGAGATCAGAGCTGAAAATGTGTTGCTGGAAAAGCGCAGCAGGTCAGGCAGCATCCAAGGAGCAGGAGAATCGACATTTCGGGCATGAGCCCTTCTTCAGAAATCATTCCTGAAGAAGGGCTCATGCCCAAAACGTCGATTCTCCTGCTCCTTGGATGCTGCCTGACCAGCTGGGCTTTTCCAGCAACACATTTTCAATCTCTGGATACAGCACATTATCCTTCGCCATTTCCGCCACCTACAATTAGACCTCACCACTAGAGATATATTTCCCTCCCAACCCCTATCTGCATTCCACAGAGACTCCCTTGCTCGGTTCACACACCCCAACAAAACACCTCCCACTCCCGGCACTTTCTCTTGCCCCTGCAAGGGATGCAAAACCTGTGCCTAACCCTCCCACCTCACCTCCGTCCAAAGCTGTAAAGGATCCTTCCACCTCTAGCAGAGATTTTCTTGCACATCCAAATACTTCATCCACTGCGTCCATTGCTCTCAATGTGGTCTCCTCTACATTGGGGAGTCAGGACATCAACTCGCAGAATGTTTCAGGGAACATCTTTGGGACACACATACCAAACAACCCCACCACCCTGTGGCCAACCACTTCAACTCCCCTTCCCACTCCGCAAAGGACATGCAAGTCTGGGCCTCCCCCACTACCAAATCCAAGCCACCCGATGACTGGAGGAAGAACACTTTATCTTCCGCCTTGGGACCCTCCAACCACACGGCATCAACGTCAACTTCACTAGTTTCCTCATTTCCCCTTCCCCCATCTCATCCCAGATCCAACCCTCCAACTTGGCAGGCCCTCTTGACATGTCCTACCTGCTCATCTTCCTTCCCAACTATCCGCTCCACCCTCCCTTTCAACCTATCACCACATCCCCCACCTGCATCTACTTATCGTCTTCCCAGTTACCTTGTCTGCAGCTCCACCCCACCATCCTATTTATCTCTCAGACACTTCCACTTCCCAACATTCATGATGAAGAGTTTATGCCCGAAATGTCGAATCTCCTGTTCCTCGGATGCTGCCTGACCTGCTGTGCTTTTCCAGTGCCACACTTTTCAACTCTGATCTCCAGCATCCACAGTCCTCACTTTCTCTCTATTGTCTTTATATATTCAGATTATGCTTTGGTGGATATACCATATTACAAGATCTAGTCTTTATACAGTTATTACAGCTTGGTAGTGGAACTTCACTTTATGCTATTCTTTGAGTGACACAGTGACTCTGCAGTTAGCACTACTACCTCACAAACCAGAGACCTGGGTTCAATCCCATCCTCAGACAACTGCCTGTAGGCAGTTTGCACATTCTCCCCATGTCTGCATGGGTTTCCTCCAGCTGCTCTGGTTTCCTCCCACAGTCCAAAGATGTGCAGGTTAGGTGGCTTGGCCATACTAAATTGACCATAGTGTCCAGGGACATGCAGGTTAGGTGAATTAGCCATTGGAAATGCAGGGTTACAGGGATGGGGTGGATCTGGGTGGGATGCTCTTCGGAGAGTTGATGAGCCAAATGGTCTGCTTCCACACTGTAGGGATTCTATCCTATCAGTCATTGTGAATATATGTGTATAATTTGTTTTTGGCATGTGGTTTTTTGGAATAATATCTTCAATATCTAAGTCATTATCTTATGTGGTGGGTAATTGATGATATTTAGTTCAGATATTTGTCTTTTTCTTTGCAAGATTTGCATGTTTCTCATTACATTGTCATTTGACATTGACTGGACACAATGATATTTTTGCACGTGTTCATGTGAAAATCTGGAACTCATTTGCTTTGACCTAGTTTAAGTTGTGATAATCACGTGCATGCTCATTGACGTCCTGTAAAACAAAGAGTCATACAAATGCACTTGCCTAGTGAGAATGTGAGGAAAAGGATTTTCAAACAAGAGGGCTACCAAAGAGGATAAACCAATGCCTAGAGGATTCGTTCATAGAGTTAACATAGCTGCCTGAAAGTAAGACCATTTATAATCAATGATCATAGATTTTACAGCACAAACAGTGTATTGTATGAGACCATGCAACTCAGGGTAATGAGAAGAGGTAATGTGTTGGACGCTCTATTTCCTGCACAGTGGACACGCTTGGTTTAGGCACACCGAACATAGTGATAAATATCTGTTGCACTACGATATCTTTAATTTGTTGCAGAAAAGGAAACTTGTTGAAATAGTTTGTCACCAGGATGTAATTGTGTCCACGGACATAGGAATTATCAGTTTCCACCTTGCACCTTGATTGATTTGGCATGTTTCACACAACTTGATTAGTCCATCAATATCTTGATTAATGCCAAGCCAATAGAAAGATAAACATGCCAATTGCTTGCTTTTTCTCCGTGCTCATATCTATGCATCCCGAATGTACTGTATATGGTCTAGCATAGCTTGATGTAGGGTTTGTGGAATTATGACCGTTTCCGTTTTCTGAGTACATCTCACACAAGAAGGGAAAAGAGATGACATCTGCACTTGCACCGATGGCAATCTTTGCACATTGTACATCTTGCCCATTCCTTTTGGGATCTATTATTTGGATCTATCAGCATTCCTGACAAGTTCATGTAGTGTGTCAAGTTAACCAATTGTATTATCTGATCTCAGTCGACAAGCTGTAAAGCTGGACTGGACCTCTTGGACTACATTGACATGTTTGCATTCTATGAAAGGAAATTTATAACCTTCTTTGGCATTGTTTTCTGGTTGCTTTTGCTCAAATGCTGATGTAGAACATTGTTTTATTGCTCCAGAGGTGATTAGACTTCCTATGCATTTCTGCCCAGGGTTCACTTGTGGATCGAAGCTTGTAAAGGTCACAAAATGCTTAACATTGTCTTGGTGGGGGAGTACAAAAATCACACAACACCAGGTTATAGTCCAACAGGTTTAATTGAAAGCACACTAGCTTTTGGAGCACCGCTCCTTCATCAGGTGATTGTGGAGGACACAATTGGTGGGGGAGAAAAGCCACACCTTGTACAAAACCTCTGCTGAGTCTGTTGATGACTGCAATTGTTGTTCCCAAGTCAAGCACATGAAAATCCTGCTGGCCTGTTCCAATGATTTCAAACTTGCATTCGTCTTTTAGCAAAGTGTCAATGAAACATTTTTTTTGGATTTCTCCAAAAGTGCCTTTCAGAAAAAAACTGATGAGTGTGGAGGCAATGATGGATTTTGTAGGTAATCTTTGGAGAAATCACATTCCGTACATGAGAAGGTGTTCAAAGGAACCTGTTTCCCTAGGATTGTCCTATCAGGAGTTTGAGGGATACTATTCCCCACAGTTTTGATGAATGAGAGGTGATCTAGTTATGAAGAAGGAATGTGGATTATTATTTTCCTTGGAGCAGAGAAGATTGGGAGGGAACATGATTTAAATGTATTAAATTATGGTGGACATAGATAGATAGACAGGAAGGAAATTTTCTCATTGGTAGAGAGATCAATGACCAGGGCACAGGTTTAAGATAAGAGGTAGGAGGTTTATAGGGGATATTAGGAAAAATTAGGCTGTGGAAATGTGAGACTGACTGCCTGTAAGCATGGCAGAGGCAGAAATCTTTGTAACATTTAAGAAGTACTTAGATGTACATATGCAATGTCAAGCCATACAAGGTCAAGAGATGGAAAATGGGATTAGAGTAGTTATGGTAGGTTTTTGTGTATTGACCTGCACAGACTCTGAGTTGAAGAGCCTTTCTCTGAACTGTAGGCTATATGACTTTGACCTAATTGAATCCTACAAAATTCTTACAGAGCATGACAAGGTGGAAATGGGTGGGATTTCTCCAGTGGCTAGTAAATCTAAAACTAAGAAATACAGTCTCAGAATAAGGGGCAGACCATTTATGATAGTGACAACAAGGAGGTCCTGTAGTCAAAGCTAGTTGAATCTTTGCAATTCTTTATCCCCGAGTGCTGTGGAAGCTTGGTCATGGAACATGTTCAAGAGATTAGGGATATGAAATTAGTGCAGGGAAATGACATGAAGGTAAATGATCATCCGGGATCTAATTGAATGGAAGAGAGGGTTCAACCGGCTGAATGGCTTACTCCTGTCCCAATATTCCTAGGTTTCTAGGACAGACTGGGGTAGTCTTTTTGAGGTACTGTGAGTCTTGTCTGCTGGTTGGAGAACTGGCACGAGACTTGTAGTGCCTTGTTTTTGAGATGGTCCACTAAGGGGGTTGGGATGCTAAGTTGAGGTTAGTGAGGCCATTTTTGGATTACTGTGTGCAATTAGATAGACATTATTAAGTTGGAGAGGGTTCAGAAAAAATCTACCAGGATGTTGCCAGGATTGGAGGGTTTGTATTATAAGGAGGGACTGAGATTGTTTTTTGACTGGAGCGTAGGAGGTGACCTTCTAGAGATTTATAAAATCATGAGGAACATAGATAAGGTGAAAAACCAAGGTCTTTTCTCTAGGGTGGGGGAGTTCAAAAGTAGGGGGCATTTTTCAAAGTTGAGAAGAGAAAGACTTAAAAGGGACCAAGGGTCAAGGCTTTCAGACAAAGAATGATTCGTATGTGGAATGAACTTACAGAGGAAATGGTAGATGCAGGTTCAGTTCCAACATTTAAAACATATTTGATAAGGTTCAAAGTTTGGGAGAAGATTTGTAGCTCGGGTGCTCGTTGTTGTGGTTCTGTTCGCCGAGCTGGAAATTTTTGTTGCAAACGTTTTGTCCCCTGTCTAGGTGACATCCTCAGTGCTTGGGAGCCTCCTGTGAAGCGCTTCTGTGGTGTTACCTAGACAGGGGACGAAACGTTTGCAACAAAAATTTCCAGCTCGGCAAACAGAACCACAACATATTTGAATAGGTACATGAACAGGAAAGATTTAGAGGGATTTGGGTGAAATGCAGGTAAATACAATTAGTTGAGCATGGGAAACTTAGTCGGCATAGATAAGTTGGATCAAAGTGTCTGTTTCCATGATATATGACTATGATTCTATGATTCTATATCTGTCGGGCTCTAGGGTTCTCTGACTCTATGACTCTATGGCTCTATAGCTCTGCGGCTCTATAACTCAATTACACTTTGACTCTGACGCTAAGACACTATGGTTCTATGGCTCAATGACTACATGACTATACACTTCTATAGCTCTCAGACTCTGTGACTCATGACTCTTATGACTCTAAGACTCTATGTCTCTATGTCTCAATGGCTCTATGACTCTATGACTCTCTGGATCTGTGGCTCTGTGATCCTGTGACTCTATGACTCAATGTCGTTTGACTCTCTGACTCAATGGCTCTCTGTCTCTATTGCTTTATGAGCGCGTAATTCTATAACTCTCAGACTTTCTGGCTCCGTGATTCTGAAACTCTGTGACTCTGTGATTCTATAACTCTATGACTCTATGGCTCTATG
Organism: Chiloscyllium plagiosum; assembly: GCF_004010195.1. Lineage (NCBI taxonomy): Eukaryota > Metazoa > Chordata > Chondrichthyes > Orectolobiformes > Hemiscylliidae > Chiloscyllium > Chiloscyllium plagiosum. The sequence continues at coordinate 63,832,412 of NC_057721.1, read as the reverse complement.
ATTCTACAACTCTATGACTCTGCGACTCTACATCTCTGTGATTCTATGATTCTCTCTATCTGTGGCTCTGTGACTCTCTGTCTATATGGCTCAACGGCTCTATGTTTCTATGGCTCTGTGACCTTGTGGCATTGTGATCCTCTGACTGTATGACCCTATGACACTATAACTTTAAACCATGAGAAAAACAGGGTGTGGTAAGGCCCACTGGCAGGACTGCCCTGAGAGGTAATCAGGACAGAAGTTTTGCTTTTTGAGAACTACTGGCAAATTAGAAACCAGTAGCTCTTGTGCTCAGTAGTGCCGCAGCAGAGCTTAGAGCTGTTGCAGGAAGAACGTCCATTTGAATCCCAGGATTACAGAGTGACCCAGGCCACATGTAAGTAATTGGAGGGATGATACAGGGTGAGGGCTCATAGGGAACGAGGGCAAAAGGGTTGGCATGGGTACCTCCATGCAAACAGCTCTCCTTTCTGAGCTCCAGACTCTCAATCAGACACTGAGTTACTGGGAGCTAACTAAACTCATCAAGATTTAAGCTGAGACCACCTCCTCCCCATTTTGCCTAACTCAGTATGTTATCTGTTAGGCCTTCCATGTGCAGCCTGCATTGTCCACATTCTGGTTAGCTGCAATTCCTCTAATAGCCTACATGGCCAAGGAAAACAGACCTTTCTATTTATTTACTAGCTTCTAGTGTGGGAAATGTTAGCACACTAACCCTGTGTTAACTGTACTTCTGTCTGTTAAGTTTCAAGTGTCATTTATTCCTGGCGTCAACACAGCATTGACTAATAATCCTCCTACTTCAGCTTGCATACATCATCAAAGCAAACAGCAATGCACTATAACACTAGGCAAATAACCTTAAAAGGAAATAAATCGCCCAGCATCCATGCTCCAACTTTGCTCTTCCTAGAGCTCAATACTAAAGTTCAAATATGAACGATATTTTATGTCATGATTGGAATAGGTGGATCTTATTGACTACGAGATCCTTGATTAGAGCTGCTAATCTGGGCCAATCAGGAAACCCTGGCTGACCAATACAACCAGGGGGTTGGCACTGACACTCAAGGAGAAGAGAGCAGAATGATGTTAAGCATTTTTCCCCCAGCAGAACTGGCCCCGAGTGTGGAAAGATACAAAAAGGGGTTTTAGAATCTCCTCAGTTCGGTGGATTGACTCAGAGCTGGCTGGTTACAGCCAGTGCACTGTGCACAAGTAAATAAAGGGTGACTAGGTGATGGCATACTGGCCTGTGTGCAGTTATTTCATTTAATATGAAAAATGATTAGGAGACTGATAACACAATAGCATTCATTGTGTTTTAATGAAAAACTTTGTTTTAGAGCTTAAAAAAAACTTACGCTGCTAATTAAATGGTTGCGAGAACACTAAAAGTGGAAGGCAATGGAATCCAAGGGAATATGGGAGGCCTTCATAGCACATATTCGCTGTTTTTCTAAATCAGGCTAATGGATAGTTTGCACAAAATCAATCTGATTCTATAATACTGCACAAGAGCTGAAGTTTACCTTCCTTACTTTTGCCTTTCGAAAACACTTTTGTTCGAAGCACAATACCATCCCCAGAGTCTTTAATAGTACGTTCCAAAATGTGAACCAAAAAAAGAAGTCCCCAAGATCATTACAAATGCTATTGAAATTAGTCAATGAGGAAACTTCAGTGTTGCCTTGTTGCAAATTCAATTCTTGTCAACAAATACTAATCAATCATGTATTGAATAGAAAAATCCAATTTAGGATTTAAAAAACAGATTCCTGCAATTGTTTCTGTGAATGCATGTGTTTCCTTTTATTGTTTTAACAGTTCTGAAGGGAAAACAATTCTTGATCGTTAGATCATTTCGTGGAGTCAACTAGTTATGCAAACAATTTGATAATCAGCTCAGCAATACCAAAACAAGGCCCACATCAGAAACAAACAAATTAAACAAGCCAATCATCAGAGATATATTGTCCTTATACAATTCTTGGAGGTTTGACTCTAGAACAAGTTAAACAAGCAATTGTTTATTTTGAGAAATGTATTGAAGGATTAAAGCATTAGCAGTTTGGTAAAGTGTTGCGAAAATATTATTCACTTGAGTGACTGTCAGAACACAACTAAAGAAGTGGGCAAAACCTCTAAGGATCTCATTGTTATGCATCCCCAAGTTAAATGTTGGCACAGCTTCTAATGCTTTTAAACAGTCTGCAAAATCTTCAATAATCAACTCAAATCTATTTCTTAAGCAACAAAAACAGCAACAATCTATCAAGTCTGTTCATATCTTGCTGCAATTGAAAATCAGAACTGTTCCTCTTTATATAAAGCTCTCACTCTTGCGTGGCTGTATAGAATCTGTTTCTGTGTTTTATGTATGTTACTTAGTGGGCTTTTATAAGCATGACTTGACCATTCCATTTTGTGAGCTGTCTATAGCAGATCTTATTCTTACATATCTTATAGTCGTGCTGCTTTGGAGCTGAAACACTATATTCTTCAATTTGTTCTACTGCCCTGATGCACTTTGTATGACTTTGTATAGATCACACAACAACACTTTTCACTATATCTCGGTACATGTGACAACAACAAATTAAACTCAGACTCAAATCAAAATGAACCAGCTGAAAAGTATTCCAACAAATTGCAAAATAAAGAATCCCAAAATCAAGTGTACAATTTTCAATATACTATGATCTATTTTTCATGAACTACCCAGAGACTGATGCTTGTATCTTTTAACATTTGTTTTTGGATTCACTTTCTGTTCGTGATCTGTGTGTATATGTACTTTGTATGGATTCTCTTTTTTTTGCATATAGTAACGAATAAACTCACTTTTTGGTTGATTCAAGAAAGGCTGGTTAAATTGAATCCTTTTCAAAAATAAATTGATTTGGTCTCGGGAGAAAAGCAGCCATCAAGGAGAGATCCTTTTTAATTAATCCTGTTGGGACCAAACAAGGGACTGGAAAAATAAAGAAGGCAAACAGTTCATCCCTCCTCAGCAGGAAGCTTAATGATTCAGTGTCTCATCAGGGAATGTGTGCTGCTGGTAAAGAAAATGTTTAAAGTGGAAGATAGAGTCCCATTCAAGTGGCATGATTTATCCTGGAAACTTCAGATACCTTGAATGTTGCTATAGCTTTACTTGTCTAGACCTCGTAGGATGTGGAAGTATGATGCGTGGTTTTCGATGGGCAAAATGCACACATTGGGTTGTATTTAGTGGCTGCCACGGTGGCATCATCCAGATTAAAACTCACTAAGTCACTTCTTTGGTCAAGGTTCCTTGGAACTTCAGGATGAGAATTCTGTCTCCAAAGTCTGTTGATCCATCAAGGCAGCTGAAAGCTCTTCCAATCCAGCAGTCACACCAGGATCAATAGTCACCGTTGGAAGTGCAGGAGGTCAAGGATATGGAGCACCAATGGAGACCCTGGAATTCAGGAAGGTGGGGAACCAGGCAAGGACCTGCAAGGGTGGACGGGAGCTGAGAATGTTGCCTTGTGAGGTTAAATGAAGCCACCAACAGAGCTGGTTAGACGCACAGGGCCCAAAAAGGTGAGGTCCCAATATTCAGTCCTTGTAGACCTGTCAAAGGTAAGCTGGTTGCCTTTCCCCCCCCACCCCCAACTCCAATGATGGCCCAAACAGGAGGGTGGGGCTCTTATGTGGACAGTTAAGGGTCTCAAATATCCTCACAGTAGGCAGCCATTCTCTACCTTTCACACCCCTACTTCATTTATGGGGGGTCAGGAACAAAAAAAACTTTGTGTTTTCCTATTTGATTAATTAGACTATTCCCCAGCAAAAACTGTTACCCTGCTCCTATCTCTCCCACTTCCCAAGTATTGCCAAAAACTGCTGAGGTTGGGTAGATTAAACCAAATGGCAATCAGTAAAGTGTCCCATCCACAGAAACAATGTGTCTGTAATACTACAGGAGCCTTGCTAATTAAGGGAGCTGATGAAAAGCTCCTGTAAGAGGGAGTTGTAACTTGAATCAACCTTATTAAGGACGTGTGCCCGTTGGAATTATCCCTTTTGATTATAGAGATCACAAGTTTGAGCTGAAACTGTGTATTGACCTACTCCCACAGTTAAAACCATTTGTTGCTCTGTCCTCATAGTTTCTAACTACCATGAAGTTTGGGTGTTGGGGTTCAGTCCTGCAATGTAATGACCTCTCCCTCAGACTAGACCGTCCTCATTCTGAAACTACTACATCTCTGACTTTACCTGATCTAAAAGTGACAATTGCCTGACTTGCTGAAATTCCAATACACTCGTCATTCATGTCCAATTACACAGAATACTGACTGATCTATGTATCACAGCTCTCTAGTACATCATTTGGAGTCATACAGTTAGAGTCATAGAGTCATAGAGATGTACAGCATGGACACAGACCCTTCGGTCCAACCCGTCCATGCCGACCAGGTATCCCAATGCAATCTAGTCCCACCTGTCAGCACCCGACCCATATCCCTCCAAACCCTTCCTATTCATAAACCCATGCAAATGCTTTTTAAATGTTGCAATTGCACCAGCCTCCACCACTTCCTCTGGCAGCTCATTCCATTCACGTCCCACTCTCTGTGTGAAAAAGTTGTCCCATAGGTCTCTTTTATATCTTTCCCCTCTCACCTTAAACCTATGCCCTCTAGTTCTGGACTCCCCCACCCCAAGGGCAAGACTTTGTCCATTTGTCCTATCCATGCCCCTCATGATTTTATAAACCTCTATAAGGTCACCTCTCAGCCTCCGACACTCCAGGGAAAACAGCCACAGCCTGATCAGCTTCTCCCTATAGCTCAAATCCTCCAACCCTGACAACATCCTTGTAAATCTTTTCTGAACCCTTTCAAGTTTCACAATATCTTTCTGGTAGGAAGGAGAACAGAATTGCATGCAATATTCCAACCAATGTCCCGTACAGCCGCAACATGACCTCCCAACTCCTGTACTCAGAACTCTGACTAATAAAAGAAAGCATACCAAACGCCTTCTTCACTATCCTATCTACCTGCGACTCCACTTTCAAGGAGCTATGAACATGCACTCCAAGGTCTCTTTATTGGGATTGTATTATAGACCACCAAATAGTCAGAGAGAAATTGAGAAACAAACTTGTAAGGAGATTTCAGCTATCTGTAAGAATAATAGGGTGATTATGGTAGGGGATTTTAACTTTCCAAACATAGACTGGGACTGCTATAATGTTAAGAGTTTAGATGGAGAGGAATTTGTTAAGTGTGTGCAAGAATGTATTCTGATTCAGTATGTGGATGTACCTACTAGCGATGGTGAAAAACCTGACCTACACTTGAGAAATAAGGCAAGGCAGGTGACTGAGATGTCATTGGGGGAGCACTTTGGGGCCAGTGACCATAATTCTATTAGATTTAAAATAGTGATGGAAAAGGATAGACCAGATCTAAAAGTTGAAGCTCTAAATTGGAGAAAGGTCAATTTTGACTGTATTAGGCAAGAACTTTCAAAAGCTGATTGGGGGAAGATGTTCGCAGATAAAGGGACGGCTGGAAATTGGGAAGCCTTCAGAAATAAGATAACGAGAATTCAAAGAAAGTATAGTCCTGTTAAGGTAAAAGGAAAGGCTGGTACATATGGGGAATGCTGGATGACTAAAGAAATTGAGGGTTTGGTTAAGAAAAAGAAGGAAGCATATGTAAGGTATAGACAGGGTAGATCGAGTGAATCCTTAGAAAAGTATAAAGGAGGTAGGAGTATACTTAAGAAGGAAATCAGGAGGGCAAAAAGGGGACATGAGATAGCTTTGGCAAATAGAATTAAGGAAAATCCAAAGGGTTTTTACAATTACATGAAGGACAAAAGAGTAACTAGGGAGAGAATAGGGCCCCTCAAAGATCAGCAAGGCGGCCTTTGTGTGGAGCCACAGAAAATGGGGGAGATACTAAATGAATATTTTGCATTAGTATTTACCATGGAAAACGATATGGAAGATATAGACTGCAGGGAAATAGATGGTGACAGCTTGCAAAGTGTCCAGATTACAGAGGAGGAAGTGCTGGATGTCTTGAAATGTATAAAGGTGGATAAATCCCCAGGACCTGATCAGGTGTACCCTAGAACTCTGTGGGAAGCTGGAGAAGTGATTGCTGGGCCTCTTGCTGAGATATTTGTATCATCGATAGTCACAGGTGAGGTGCTGGAAGACTGAAGGTGGGCTAACATGGTGCCACTGTTTAAGAAGGGTGGTAAGGACAAGCCAGGGAACTATAGACCGGTGAGCCTGACATCAGTGGTGGGCAAGTTGTTGAAGGGAATCCTGAGGGACAGGATGTACATGTATTTGGAAAGGCAAGGACTGATTCGGGATAGTCAACATTGCTTTGTGTGTGGGAAATCATGTCTCACAAACTTGATTGAGTTTTTTGGGGAAGTAGCAAAGAGGATTGATGAGGGCAGAGCGGTAGATGTAATCTATACGGACTTCAGTAAGGCATTCGATAAGGTTCCCCACAGGAGACTAGTTAGCAAGGTTAGATCTCATGGAATACAGGGAAACTAGCCATTTGGATACAGAACTGGCTCAAAGGTAGAAGACAGAGGGTGGTGGTGGAGGGTTGTTTTTCAGACTGGAGGCCTGTGACTAGTGGAGTGCCACAAGGATCGTTGCTGGGCCCTCTACTTTTTGTCATTTACATAAATGATCTGGATGCGAGCATAAGAGGTACAGTTAGTAAGTTTGCAGATGACACCAAAATTAGAGGTGCAGTGGACAGCAAAGAGGGTTACCTCTGATTACAACAGGATCTTGACCAGATGGGCCAATGGGCTGAGAAGTGGCAGATGGGGTTTCATTCAGATAAATGCGAGGTACTGCATTTTGGGAAAACAAATCTTAGCAGGACTTATACACTTAATGGTAAGGTCCTAGGGAGTGTTATTCCATCCTCTCTTCTCAGACTCTCAATGATATGACTGCTTATGTCGGAGTTATATCATCGCACATACATCATCACATTATTCAAATAGACCTACTCAATAAACCATCAAAAGGCTTGGCTGATTAGTAGCTCAGCTTGGAGACATCTCTAAACAGGCATTAGCTCACCCATTAACATATTCAAAGGACCTAATATCAGTTTTAAGTGGTTGCTAGGAATGCCTGAATGATAATGTCAATACTGCATAGAGTTCCATTTCACCACCAAATTGATCCTGGAAAATGAGTTCAAAAAGGATAACTTTACCCCAAGCTTGTTATGTGGATTTTAAAACCAAAAATACTTAGGATGTTAGCAATCTTAAATAGAAGCAGAAAATGCTGCAAAACTGAGCCGGCAGCATTCGAGGAGCAGGAGAATTGACATTTCGGGCTTAAGCCCTTCATCAGGAATCTGATTCTTCTGCTCCTCGGATTTTTTTTAATTTCAAAAATATACTTTATTCATAAAATTTTATGGTCTGTAAAGTTAGTCATACGTAAACATTTGCATACAGAGATCAGAATTTATCATTTGCATATACAGGTCTGTATGTTTATCAATCATATGTCCATATATTTAGCTGAGCATCAGCAGAGCCCAAATGGCTGCATGGGCCCCCTGTTCTTCTTAGACAGGCAGATGTTACACGGTGGTCTTTCCGTACTGCGCCTTGGCGGCAGCTGCCCCAAGCTTCAGCGCGTCCATCAACACGTAGTCCTGGACCTTGGAATGTGCCAGTCTGCAACACTCAGTCGGGGTCAACTCCTTCAACTGGAAGATCAACAGGTTTCGGACTGCCCAGAGAGCGTCCTTCACCGAGTTGATGATCCTCCAGGCACAGTTGATGTTCGTCTCGGTGTGCGTCCCGGGGAACAGACCGTAGAGCACGGAGTCCCGTGTCACGGCGCTGCTCGGGACCAACCTTGATAAACACCACTGCATTCCTCTCCAGACTTCTTCTGCATAGGCACATTCCAGAAGGAGGTGTGTGATAGTTTCGTCCCCCCAACAGCCACTTCGAGGGCAGCGTGCGGTGTGGGAGAGAGTCTGGGTATGCATAAAGGATCTCACAGGCAGAGCCCTTCTCACCACCAGCCAAGCCATGTCTTGGTGCTTGTTGGAAAGTTCAGGCGATGAGGCATTCTGCCAAATAACTTTGACAGTCTGCTCAGGGAACTGCTCAATAGGATCCACCCTCTCCTTTTCCCGAAGGGTCTCAAGGACACTACGTGCTGACCACTTCCTGATGGACTTGTGGTCAAAGGTGTTTTTCTTCATAAACTTCTCCATGAAGGACAGGTGATACGGAACGGTCCAACTACTCGGAGCGTTCCGTGGCAGCGGGGACAGGCCCATCCTTCGCAACACCGGGGACAGGTAGAACCTCAGTACATAGTGACATTTGGTATTTGCGTACCAGGGATCCACATACAGCTTGATGCAGCCACAAGGTGGCCATCAGGGTGAGGGCGGCATTGGGTGTATTTTTTCCCCGTTGCCCAGATCTTTATACATCGAGTCCCTTCAGACCCGGTCCATCTTTGATCTCCATATAAACTGGAAGATGGCTCAGGTGACTGCAGCGGCACAGGTTCTGGGAATAGGCCAGACCTGTGCCATGTATAACAGCAATGACAGTGCCTCACACCTGATGACCAGGTTTTTTTCCGCAATGGAGAGCGACCGTAGCTTCCATCAGCCCAGTCTCTGCCTCACTTTGCTGGTACGCTCCTCCCAAGACTTTGCACACACCCGAGCCCCTCCCCCCCCCCGAACCAAATACCCAGCACCTTCAGGTGGTCAGTCCTGACGGTGAAGGGGATCGAGGATTGGTCGGCTCAGTTCCCAAAGAGCACGGCCTCACTCTTGCCTCGGTTTACCTTGGCCCCCGAGGCTCGTTCGAACTGGTCACATATACACATGAGTCTGTGCACGAACAGCGGATCCAAGCAGAAAACGGTGATGTCATCCATGTACAGGGAGGCCTTAACCTGCTGCCCCCGCTACCAGGAATAGTCACCCCTCTCAGGCTCGCATTGTTCCTGATGGACTCGGCAAATGGCTCTATGCAGCACACAAACAAGGCAGGAGAGACAGGGCAGCCCTGCTTGACTCCAGATCTGACTGGGAAGCTATCTGATTCCCACCCATTGATTGAGACTGCACTGACAATATTGGTGTAGAGCAGTCTGATCCAATTGCAGATTTCCTCCCCAAAGCCCATTTTGGAGAGAACATCTCTCATATACATGAGTGATATCCTGTCAAAGGCTTTCTCCTGTTCCCGGATGCTGCCTGGTCTGCTGTGATTTTCCAGCACCACACTCTCGACTCTGATCTCCAGCACCTGCAGTCCTCACTTTCTCCAAATACTGAGCAGGTCAAGCTGCATTTCTGGAAGAGGAACAGAATGAATCCTTGAGTCATTCAACAGTTAAATCATAACCTTTGCTGCATTTTGCTTAGTTTTGCTGATTTCTTTTCTCTCATGTCATGCTTTTTTTTACATTGCAGTTGGATAGTTGTTATCCTGCCATTCACACCACCTCTAGACACATCCCATTAGCATTCACTTTTCTTTTGCATCATGAAACCTTTTGTTATTTAAATTCATTGTCCTCCACCATCCTCTCTTTCAATTACTCGAAAACTCAATTACTTTTCTAACTTTTCTTAGTTCTGATGAAATGTCACAAACGCAAACAATAATTCTGTTTCTTTCTCTCCTAACATTGCCAGATTTGTTGTGGATGCTACAGCAGATTAACTTTCTTTTCTTTTATTCACATGTGACAGAACAAAGGATAGTGCTTGAGATCACAATTATAAGGTGAAATATTCCACTTCCAATATATGGAACATGAAAATTTCTTAAAATGTACTTTGAATAAAGAAAAGATTATGCTACAGAGTCTGCCTTCAAAATAACTTCCACCTCCTCCTTCACCAATACTGTTTAACAATGTAATCAAATTCAAACTACAAACTCATAGAAGCTTTGCATCTTCAGCCATAAGCTTCTAAACCTGGCATTACTTATGCCATGGCATTACTTCAGATACAATCATGTTAAATGTACTTGAAGATAAAAAAAATCTGAAACAAATAAAAAAACACAAGACTGGTTTTAAATCGGAAAGGAATGAAAGAGCTTAGTTTTTCTGGCACATCATATTCATCCTGCCTTCTGGTCTTCTTTAAAGCATGCAGTTTCTTCTGGACTGCTGCCAGGTCCAAGTATTTGAAATGGAGCCCACTGTTTCTATGGTGATTAAATGCTCATTACCCCATGTGTGTTGACATTGAACCTCATTGAAGTAACACCTTCTATTTAAATCTTTCACCTTTGTTTTCAAATCTGTATACAGCCTTACATCTCCTTATCTCTGTAGTCTTACCCATCTTGTCAGAAATCTGCAGCCTTCCAACTCTTAAGGTCAGCATTCAGCTGTCAGGACCGTGAGTCTGGAATTTCTGATCTAAACTTCCCTGTTGTACATTATTATGATGATGGATCACAACCTGAAGTGTATTTTTAGCTTAATTCTAAAACATGTGCCTTTCTTTAAAACAAAAGGACTGCTGCAGAGACAAATAACTGTAGATGTAAATTCAGTGGCTGGATAGTAACATTTCAGTGTGGGGGCCTGAATCTATTGAAGAGACTAGACAATGATATCGTGGGACTACAATGATAATGAGGTGCTGAAGACCACTTTCTCAACAGTAAGACACATCCTGTCAATAATGTCCCAAACTTTATACACATTTTAAGTTTTTCCTTTGAAGGACAGGCATTAAAAAGCTACTTTCAACTCCACTGGAGTGTGGTAGTATGACCTAACATTTTTGTGTAATGCTGTTCTGGTTTTGAGCGTCCGTGTGACTACACTCTAGCCACTGCTGTCTTGCAGGTAAAGCCTTTATCATGATGCAAGTCTTGGAAATCATCCAACAAAACAACAAAAGCACTCTGTCTCACCCTGAATGCTGGAAATCTACCGCAGTCAAAAGGAAGCAGAACTACAGAATCTCAACCAACCTAAGGACTGTGAGGTCAACTGTTCAGCTACCATAAACCTGTACTGATATGGCTGCAACATTCACTCTTCAGAATTCTGATCTATACATCTGTTTTCTTTAACTTTTATATTTTTGACTCACCTGTTATTTCTCATCTCTCTCTATATATATTAATTATTCTCATGTCTAATGACTAATCAGCACTTTTCTAACTCATGAAAGCTGGTTAAATTCCTTTTAAATTTTAAGTACATTTGTGCTTGGGGGAGGAAGGTATCCACAAAGGGAAGGGATCCATTTTTGAATACAGCTGGTTGCAACCAACCATGCGGGTAACATAGACAAGAAGCCAATTCATCTCTCCTCACACAGGAACTTCACAGTTTAATGTACCTACTTGGACCTGTAACAAACTTGGGAACCTCGCCTGGGGTCTGGGTGTAGCATCTTAGTTAACACACAAACTGAACTTACTTGATTCAGAAGTTTTGGTTATCTACCCAAATATCTTCTTCTGTCGCTTGTATTCAAATTTGTATTTGATGTCACTCCTGCAAAGCGCCTTGGGACTTAAAGTGCAAATTGTTGTGACTTTCCTCACATATCTGATTCTTGTCTTTCTTTCTGACAAACTAAATTGAAACATTCCTTTTCCAAATGCTGCCAGTACATGCCAGAACTTTTAACTTAATAGCTGTCTCCAACTATTTGAAGTTTGCCAGTCCCTACAAAGATTGCACAGTGCTTAGCTCTCTAATAAACTTATAATGAGTTGTATTGGATAAGCATCTTGTTGAATGCTTCAGAAGTGGTTTGGGATCATTATTTGATGATGAGCCAAGTTTGGCTATTATATTAAAGAATTGGATATTTCAAACCATATGTTCAATTCGCTTGAGAACTTATACTTTGCTTTTGCAAAATGGTGATTTCTACTAACTGTCAGGATTTGGAGATGCCGGTGTTGGACTGGGGTATACAAAGTTAAAAATCACACAACACCAGGTTATAGTCCAACAGGTTAATTGGAAGCACTAGCTTTCAGAACGCTGCTCCTTCATCAGGTGATTGTGGAGTATATTTAAACCTGTTGGACTATAACCTGGTGCTTTATGATTTTTAACTTTCTACTAACTATGGTCAGTTAAACTATAGATTAAAAAAAAGACTCCACAGATATCCATCTCCCCAATGATGACAGGGACCATTATGTCAATGCAGAAGAGAACACCGTTCCAAACATCTTGATCCAGAAGATGATGTATTTCTTCCTTGTCCTGAGAGCCCCAGCATCACAGAAGCCAGTCTTCAGCCAGTTCACTCATTGCACATGATAACAAAAGTTGGCTGAAGCCAATGAACATAGCAAAAGCCACAACTGCTCACAACACCACAAATCCAAGTTCTTCTCCAAGTTCCTATCCTGACTTGGAACTATATTGTCATTCCTTTATTATCACTGGAAGGAAATCCTGGAAGGCCCCCTCAACTCCAGCTTTAACACAATGGGTGTACCTACTGTTCTACAGGGTGACTCACCATCACCTTCCCAAAGACACTTAGGGATTGACAACAAATTCTGAGCTCCAAAGTAAGTTTCTAGTTTTCTGGTTTACTTTCCTTCAAAAGATTCTCTGAAATTGAAGGGATGATATTATATTGCAGCGAAGAGGAAGATTTTCAGCAATCGTACAGTAGAAATTGTCATGATTGTTTGACATTTGGCATTCTTGCCTTTTTCCTGACTATGAGATCATCTATGTATGGAACCACAGTAAATGGGTGAGATACTAAATGAGCATTTCATATCTGTTTTTACTATGGAGAAGTGAGGGAACTTGGGGAAATAGTAGTGATGTCTTGAGAAGGGTCCATATTACAGAAAAGGAGGTGCTGGGTAAAGGTAGATAAATCCTTGGGACCTAATCAGGTGTATCCCAGAACTTTGTGGAAAGCCAGGGAATAGATTAGTGGGCCCCTTGCTGAGATATTTGTATCGTCCACAGGCACAGATGAGGTGCTAGAATGTTCAAGATTGGCTACTGTAGTGCTCTTATTTAAGAAAGATAATAAGGGATTATAGACCAGTGAGCCTGACATCAGTAGTGGGTAACTTATTGGAGGGGATTCAGAGGGACAGGATTTATGTGTATTTGGAAAGGCAAGAACTGATTAGGGATAGTCATCATGGCTTTGTGTATGGGAAATCATCTCTCACTAACTTGATTGAGTTTTGAAGAGATGACAGGGAAGGTTGATGAAGGCAGAGTGGTACATGCTGACTATATGGACTACAACAAGGCATTCAACAAGTTTCCACATGGTAGGCTGGTTCGTAAAGCTTGGTCACATGAGATCCACAGGGTAGAAAATTGGCTTGAAGGTAGGAGACAGAGGGTGCTGGTAAGGGGTTGCTTTTCAAACTGGAGACCTGTGACCAGCCATGTGCCTCAAGGATTAGTGCTGGGTCATTTATATAAATGATTAGGATGTGAATATAGGGCACATGATTAGTAAGTTTGCAGATAACATCAAAATTGATGATGCAGAGGAGAGTGAAAGAGGTTATCGCAGAGTACAACAGGACCCTGATCAGATGGGCCAATGAGCTGAGGAGTGACAAATTGAGTTTTATTTAAATAAATGTGAGGTCTTGCATTTTGGTAAGTCAAATCAGGGCAGGACTTATACAGTTAACGGTAGGGTTTTGGAGTGTGTTGCTGAACAGAGACCTAGGGGTACAGGTGCTTAGGTCTTCAAAAATGAAGTTACAGGTGGACAAGGTGGTGAAGAAGGCATTTGGTATACTTGCCTTCACTGGTCAATGCATTGAGTATAGGAGTTGGGATGTCATGTTACAGCTCTACAAGACATTGAAAAGGCCACTTTTAAAATACTGCATACAATTCTGGTCTCCTCTTTAGGAAAAATGTTGTTAAACATGAAAGGGTGCAGTAAAGATTTACAAGAATGTTTCCAGGATTTGGAGGGTTGAGCGATCAGGAGAGACTCTATAGGCTGGGACATTTTTCCCTGGAGCATTGGAGACTGAGAGGTGGCCTTACAGAGGTTTATAAAAGCATGTCCAAGGTCTTTTTCCGAGGGTAGAGGAGTCCAAAACTAGAGGGCGTAGGTGTAAGGTGAGAAGGAAAGATTTAAAAAGGGACCTTTCCATGTAAAGGTGGTGAGCATCTAGAACGAGCTGCCAGAGGAAGTGCTGGAGGTGGGTGCAAGTGCAATATTTAAAAGGCATCTGGATGGGTATATGAATAGGAAGGGTGTAGAGGAATATAGACCAAATGCTGGCAAATGGGAGTAGAACAGTTTAGGATATCTGGTTGGCGTGGATATGCTTTACCAAAGAGTCTGTTTCCATACTGTATGACTCCATGATTCTAAATGCTGGCCTCACCAGAGATGATCACATGCCTTAAATGAATAAAATTTTTAAAAGTGCAGGTTGAGACATGCATATAGGATTGAGACAGAAGCTAAAATAATTTTAACAATTTAAAAACAGAACTGTTTGCTATCTTAAAATAATCATGGAATAGAGAAATTTGGCACTCCATTTATATAATCTTAGCTTGTCAGGGTCAGAGAGGTTGTTCAGTGATAATTCTGACTTGGAGATGACTTCAAATTCAGTTACAGCTCAATCAATGAAGTGTAGCTTTTATGGGAAATGTACAGTTTAACCTGCACATGCCAAGGCCAGGAGCTGTTGTTAGCTTCATGGAGTAATGATGGTGAATGATATCAATTTTGTTGTCATTAGAAACAAAAAATCCAAGCCAATACTGTTTGGTCAGTGGAAATTAATGTGACATTAAAGAAAGACCTAAATCCCTGATTGAAAATGAGATTGTAAACATTTCTCCAGCAGTGCACTGTATCAGATGACTTGTGTTTTTAATTAAGGGCAGATAATTTACTCATTGTGTACGACTGCATCCACAAGTTAATTTGTTGAACTAGCTAGCTTTATACTTGAGCATCAAGGGAGACTAATCAGCTGATCTTTTGATTGTCAAAAATACCTACTGGCAAGCTAAGATTCAATCTTATGACTTAACCCTGACGTTAGCAGAAACACAGTGTGTCAAGTCTAATAAAGCTTTGGATTCATTTCCTCAGCACTGGACAATAGTCCACTTATGCACACATAGAATAATTTATACTGTTTTAACATGAAAGGAAACACCCTAGAGCTGAATTAGAATTTGATTTTGTTACTATTTAATCTTCAATTGCTTTCTGCGATTGCTGCTGTGGTGTTAATGCAATATGTCCACTATACATGGTAGATGGTAAAAGCAGAAACAAGGTAACCAATATAGTTATTTTGTAAATATGAAATATGACTTCACAACAGCCTCTCCTAGTTGACACAGGGAAGTGCTGTGACTTGCAGAATCACAGACCAGAGTTGGAAGGAGGCAATTTAGCCCATTGTATTGATGACAGTAGAAGAGTTAACTAGATTCATCCCATCTTTCAGCTCCAGTCCATGGCCCTATAGGTCATGGCACCTTAAGTGTGTTTCTGTGCATTGCTTCAATGTGACAAGGTTTCTCTGTCTCTATCATTCTTTCAGGTAGTGACCTCCAGACACCCAAGACCATATGGGTGAAAACAATTTCTTAAGATCTCTCTAACTTGTTTTTAAGTCATTCATGGCATGTGAGTGTCTCTGGCTGGGCCAGCCTTGATCGCTTATCTCTAGTTGCCTTGAGAACCTAGTGTTGAGCCATCTTATTGAACTGCTGCAGTCCATTTGGTGTGAACAGACCCACAATGCCTTCAGGAAGGAAGTTCCAGGATTTTGACCCAACAACAGTTAAAGAATAGCAAAAGTTCTAATTCTTTGACAATTACTTTTAAGTCAATGCCACCACGTGAATTGCTTGTCTATTGACCATCATAGATTCTACCTTTCCAGTTTAAATGAAACCCTCATGACTTTAAACACCTCAACCAGATCACCCTTTAGCTTTCTCTGTTCAAAACTAAGCAGCATCAGTCAAATGATGGGCTGAAGGGCCTAGTCTGTTTTGTATAACTCTATGAATAGACTAAGCTTTTGTCAAAACTAAACTTCTCCACTCTGGCAACATCTTTGTAAATCAACTTTGTACTGTCTCTATTGTGATAAACCCTTCCAGTAATTCTCTAGGCAGAATTGTCAAAATCTCATTAATTGTATCTACATTTCTGACATATTGTAACTCACTTCTACTCTGTGCCACAATTAATAAGGAGGGCATTCCATATGCTTTCTATAAGGCGCCTCTCCTATTATCATGGATTTACATAAGAATAAGTGCTCCAAAGTCCCTTTGAATTCCAATATCCTATTTAACATCATACTGGATAGTAGAACCCTTCAGCCCATACCACTAAAGCTGCACTAAATCTACAGTAGTTTTAGCTCTAGACTCATAGCCTTGAATATCAACAATTGTGCATCTGCTGCCAAATGTATTCCCTCACACTTCTCCTCGAGGTAACTCCACACAGTCAGTCACCCAAGATTGGGATTGATCCTGGGAACCTGGCACTGTCAGGCACCATGTGCCTTTAATTTTTTGTCATGTGAGGCAAGATCTGTCAAGAAAGAAAAAGTAAATTAACATTTTAGATCATAATATTTTATCAGAGCTATAACATTGATTCTCAGAGTTGGGACGTCATGTTGAGGCTGTACAGGAACTTAATGAGGCCACTTTTGGAATACAGTGTATAATTCTGGTCACCTTCTTCTAGGAAGGATGTTGTTAAACTTGAAAGGGTGTAGAAAAAAATTACAAGGACATTGCCAGGATTGGAGGGTTTTAGCTATAGGGAGAGGCTGAATAGGCTAGGATTTTTTTTCCATGGAGCATTAAAGACCGAGGGATGATCTTATAGAGGTCTATAAATCATGAGGGACATGGATAGGGCAAATAGCCCAGGTTGGAAGAGTACAAAACTAGAAGATGCAGGTTAAAAGTGAGAGGGGAAAGATTTAGATTCCCTACAATGTGGAAACAGGCCCTTCAGCCCAACAAGTCCACACCAACCCTTTGAAGAGTAACCCACCCCAACCCATTTCCCTCTGACTAATGCACCTACCACTATGAGCAATTTAGCATGACCAATTCACCTGACCTACACTGTGAGAGGAAACCAGAGCACCTGCAGACAGAGGGAGAATGCACAAACTCCACGCAGACAGTTAACCAAGGCTGGAATCGAAACTGGGACCCTGGTGCTGTGAGGCAGCAGTGCTAGCCACCGTGCCACCCTAAAAGGGATCTGAGGAGTAATATTTTCATGCAGAGAGTGATGTGTGTCTGGAAAGAGCCCCCTGGGAAATGGTGGCAGCAAGTACAATTACAACATTTAAAAGGTATCTGGATGGGTAAATGAATCGGAAGGATTTCGAGGGTCAAATGGTGGCAAATGAGACTAGGTAACATTGGGATGTCTGCTTGGTGCAGATGAATTGGACCAAAGGGTCTGTTTCCATGCTGTATGAGTTTATGATTCTATGATTGTATGTTATAAATTCACAGTTTTAAAGCATTAGCAGACGGCAGATGAGTAAACAAAAACATCAACAAAAAGATCTGAGAAAGCAAATTTTGGTGGATGCCTATCAAAGACCAGAAAGGAAATGGAAGGCAGTGGAGGTGAAGGATGTAAATGAAAATGATAAATGAAAATCCTGTCAGAGAAAAGAGCAGAATCTCTTCAATGTGGGAATTCCTGAAGGAGAAGTTCTAGTCGAAAGAGAAGGTGTTCTATTGGGAGCGCTATATAAACAAAGGAAGGGCCTACAGAAAGTGTGAATGGTCACAGCAGATTTGTGAAGGGGAATAGATGCATGGAGAATCTGGTAAAGTGGGGAAGGAGCCCATAGCCCAGACAATTTTCAAGTCCCCCACATATGAACAGGATCTTTCGGCATTGAAGTGACCATTATTTTCCCTTGGCTCTTCTTGTATGACTAAGTGTTTGTCAGTTCATCAATTGTTTGCATTCAACTTCTGGTAGGGGCTAGCATGATATCACTCACTCCCGTAATTCCTTAACAAAATTCCAAGTCTGGGCGCTGTATATAAAGGGCACTGGAAAGGGCAGTTTGTGTGAATGTTGAGATTGCTAGCTGGCTTTGCAATGATTGTAGTCCCTCTGCCCCATCTCCCCTGAAATGCCAGAAAAGTCTCAGAGCAGACGAGTGGCCCCATGATTCCGCAGTGCTTCACTGTAGGTCCTCCCATAACCCATCAATGAAAGGCCAGGGGTCACTGTTTCCCTGGCGTGGCATCGGGAAGCCCTCCCGTCTGTCAGAGATGCCTGGTTGGAGGTCACTATATTATTACATTAGTGTTTTGACATAGTTTCAGTAATTCTTGATAACCACTGCCAATAAAAGATTCTAACTTTATTACAACAGACTGACAGTTATGACAATACTCCCTTACTAACAACATTCCATGCTACGCTCTCTTAGACTCTCAGATCACATGAGTGCATGTCATTTCCTTCTATAACACCATAAGTTATTCCACTTATCCCTTTATGAGAGTTGGCTTAGTCTACAGCATTATATGACAGTCACGGTGTACTTTAGCCCTAAGGCATCCACTCCCGAACCTGATGCCTGTGCGGGAAGAGTGTGAACGATTCTTGCAATGTGTTCAGGCAGAAGTGGTACTGCAAAGTCACAGCCAAACAACATATATAAGGGCATCAGGCAGTGTAACTGTGTGATTGCACAGGAACTTCAGAAAGGAGGACCTCGTGCTTATCTTAGTAGTCAACTCAGTGTTTGCCAGACATCAAATGCTTTGAATTCTGCACAAGATGCAGGGTAATAGAGTAAGTAATTACTTATTATGGAGGGCACAGGAGTTATCATGGGTATGCATGCTCATAAACTGATCACGCACCCAACTGGGATGATGCTCAATCATTTTGTTAGACAACGGAAAATATGGACCCTGGCACACCCATCCTCCTGTATCCCACACCACCCCTACCTTGTCTACCATCACTGTCACCATCACAGCTACCTCCTAGTGCCCTCAAGTTGAAAGGCCATAAGGCATAGCAGCAGAAATTAGGCCATTCAGCCCATCGAGTCTGCTCCGCCATTCAATCATGGGTGATATGTTTCTCAACTGAAAATGTGTTGCTGGAAAAGCGCAGCAGGTCAGGGAGCATCCAAGGAACAGGAGAATCGATGTTTCGGGCATAAGCCCTTCTCAACCCATTCTCCTGCTTTCTCCCTGTAGCCCTTGATCCGCTTGACAATCAAGAACCTATCTATCTCCATAAGATTCTCCTTAAACCTTCCTGAGATATGAGTCCCAAACAATACTCCAAATGGCATCTGACCAGAGCCTTACAGAGCCTCAGAAGTACATCCCAGCTTTTATATTCATTTCCTCTCAAAATAAATGCTAACATTGCAAATGCCTTCCTAACTATTGATCCAACCTGCAACTTTACCTTGAGAGAATCCTAGACTAAAACTCATAAGTCTATTTGCACTTCAGACTTCTGAATTTTCTCCCCTTTTAGAAAGTAGTCCATGCCTCTATTCTTCCTCCCAAAGTGCATAACCTCATAATATCCCGTATTGTACTCCATCTGCCACTTCTTTGGCCATTCTCCTAATTTGTCTAAATCCTTCTGCAGCCTCCCCACCTCCTCAATGCCACCTATCCCTCTACCTCTCTTTGTATCATCTGCAAGCTTAGCCAGAATGCCTTCAGTTCCTTCCTCTCGATCATTATTGCATAAAGTGAAAAGTTGCGGTCCCAACACTGAGCCTTTTGCAATACCATTTGTCAGTGGCTATCATCCTGAGAAAGACTTTTATATCCCCACACTCTGCTTTCTGCCAGACAGTCAGGCAGGCTTCTGCTCCCAATTCCTCCGCCTCCGCCTCTGCTCCCAGGAGGACCAGTTCCACCACAGAACACACCAGTTGGCCTCCTTCTTTAGATACCGCAATTTCCCTTCCCACGTGGTTAAAGATGCCCTCCAACGCATCTCGTCCACATCCCGCACCTCCGCCCTCAGACCCCACTGCTCCAACCGTAACAAGGACAGAACGCCCCTGGTGCTCACCTTCCACCCTACCAACCTTCGCATAAACCAAATCATCCACCGACATTTCCGCCACCTCCAAAAAGACCC
>NC_057721.1:63807211-63811888 GCF_004010195.1 Chiloscyllium plagiosum | reverse complement strand
CCCCATGACTTGTCCAGACTACCTGCCTATCTCCTTTTCCACCTATCCACTCCACCCTCTCCTCCCTGACCTATCACCTTCATTCCCTCCCCCACTCACCCATTATACTCTATGCTACTTTCTCCCCACACCCACCCCTAGCACCTTGTGACTAACACTATGGACCTTTATCTTACTCAGTAGCCTCCTATGTGGCACCTTGCAAAAGGCCTTCTTGAAGTCCAGGTAGATAACATCCATTGGCTCTCCTTAGTCTAACCTTTTCGTTACTTCCTCAAAGAATTCTAGCAGATTTGTCAGGCATAACGTGTCCTTGATGAAACCATACTAACTTTGCCCTATTTTACTAGACTCTTCCAAGTATTCAGAAATCTCATTCTTCACCATGAATTTGAGGATTTTACCCACAACCGAGGTTCGGCTAATTGGTCTATAATTTTTCATCTTCTGCCTTACTCCCTTTTTAAACAGGAGTGTCACATTAGCAATTTCTCAGTCCTGTGGGGCCCTTCCTGGTTATAGTGATTCCTGAAAGATCATCATTAACACCTCCACTATCTCTTCAGCTATCTCCCTTAGAACTCTGGTGTGTGTAGTCCATCTGGTCGAGGTGATTTATCCATCTTCAGGCCATTCAGTTTCTCTAGCACCTTCTCCTTGGTGAAGGCCATCGTACTCAGCTCTGCTCCCTCAGTCTCTTGAACTTTTGGGATATTACTTGTTCCACCACAGAACACACCAGTATCTGGATCTACACCTTAAGTGCTGTAAACTACAAGACTTTAGGCCGTGTGCACCGTGAAGACTGAGGTGAAGTAATTATTCAGTTCCTCAGTCATTTCCTTGTTCCCCACTACTATCTCTCCAGCATCATTTCCCAGCAGTCCAATGTCCACTTTTGCCTCTTTTTTGCCCTTTATATATATCTAAAGAAACTCGTACAGTCTTTCTTTAAATTACTGGCTAGCTTACCCTCCGGTTTAATCTTTTCCCTCCTTATTTCTCTTTTGTTGCCCTCTATTTGTCTTTGTAAGCTTCCAATCCTCTGGTTTCCCACTGCCCTTCACCACATTATATGCTTTGCCTTTTGCTTTTATTCTGTCCCTGACTTCCCCAGTCAGCCGTGGTTACCTCATCCTCCCTGTGCCATGCTTCTTTTTCCTCGGGATGAATGTCTGCCGTGTCTCCTGAATTACTCCCAGAAACTCCTGCCATTGCTGTTCCACTGTCTTTCCTGCTCGGCTCCTCTCCCAGTCAATTATACCCAGCTCCTCCCTCATGCCTCTATAGTTTCCTTTATTCAGCTGTAAAACTGTTACCTCTGATTCTACCTTCTCCCTCACAAATTGCAGAGCAAATTCAATCATATAATGATCACTGCCTCCCAAGGGTTCCTTCACCTTAAGCTCCCTTATCAAATCTACCTCATTGCACAACACGGAATCCAATATTGTCTTTCCCTAGTGGGATCCACCACCAGCTGCACCAAAAAGCCATCTTGTAGACATTCCACAAATTCCTTTTCTTGCAATCCGCACCCAACTTGATTTTCCCAATCCACCTGTATATTGAAATCCCCCATTTAATCCCAAATTTAATCCCCAGGCTTTTATCTTTACCCTGTCCTTTAAGTATGATTCTCACGCACTATTCCTGCCCTCCCACCTGTAGCTGCACCACTCACATTCACATTTAACCTTTTTGACTGACAGACTTAAAGAGCCAGAGAAATGATGCAGCACAGATGGGGACCATTTGGCCAACATTGATCCAAATCAAAGATTCCCAGATGCACTTTCTAATCCCATTTTCCTGCACACGGCCTAAAGTCTTGTAGTTTACAGCACTTAAGGTGTAGATCCAGATACTTTTTCAAAGAGTTTAGGATCTCTGCCTCCACCATCAACTCAGGAGATGAATTCTGGAGACCCATCACACTCTGGATAAAAATGTTTTCCCTCACATTCCTTCTAATCCTTCTGCCATTTGGCTTGAGCCTATGATTCCTGATTTTTGAACTCTCTGCCAAGGGAAACAGTTTCCTCCTATCTACTCTATCTCTATCCCTCACAGTTTTGTATACCTCAATCATATTATCCCTTAGCTTTCTATGTTCTAAGAAAACAACCATAGTCTCTCCTCATAGCTGCAACTCTCCAGCTCTGGCAACATTCTAGTCAATCTTCTCTGTATTTACATTC
Source organism: Chiloscyllium plagiosum (assembly GCF_004010195.1). NCBI lineage: Eukaryota > Metazoa > Chordata > Chondrichthyes > Orectolobiformes > Hemiscylliidae > Chiloscyllium > Chiloscyllium plagiosum. The sequence goes on along the minus strand of NC_057721.1, from coordinate 63,809,687 downwards.
TTCCCGTAATGTGGTGACCAGAACTGCAGACAATACCCTAGTTGTGGCCTTACCAGTGTCTTATACAGTTTCATCATTATAACACTACTTTTGTATTCTATACCTGTGCCAATGAAGGAGAGCATTCCATATGCCTTCTTTACAACCTTATCAATCTGTAGTGTTACCTTTGTTCAGCGGCATGGTGGTTCAATGGTTAGCACTGCTGCCTCACAGTGCCAGGGTTTGATTCCAGCCTCGGGCAACAGTGTGGAGTTTGCACATTCTTCCTGTGTCTGTGTGGGTTTGCTCCAGTTTCCTCCCACAGTCCAAAGATGTTCAGGTCAGGTGAATTGGCCATGCGAAATTGCCCACAGTGATAGGTACATTAGTCAGAGGGGAATCAGTCTGGGTGGATTACTCTTTGGAGGGTCAGTGTGGACTTGTTGAGCCGAAGGACCTGTTTCCATACTGTAGGGAATCTAATCTTTAGGGATCTGTGCAATTGAGCGCCAAAATCTTTCACTACATCTACCCCTCTCAGCATATTCCCATTAATTGTGTATTCCCTTTTATTGCTTGACATCCCTAAATGCATTACCTCACACTTATCAGAATTGAACTACACCTGCCACTTTCCTGCCCACTCCACCAACCCAAGCCAGATGTCTACCCACGGTCAGTATCTGAGCTGAGCCAATTACGCAACAGTCTTTCTCTCGTCCCTCATCCCTCGTTCATCCTCCACGCCCCATGCAAGATGGACAACCAACAGCTGATCCCAATTTCTACATGACAGAACCAGACACTCCTCAAAGAAAATAAAGTAGTTGTTATTGACTCTAAAACCCTGCAAGTATTTAAATAGTGAGGCGGGGGTCTTAATTCCAGTGAGTTAACCTTTTAATGAGCATGAGTGATGTACAAATCCCTGCAAAACAGTACACAAAAGTATTTGCCTATTCATGCGTTCTGCAAGCTTGACCAGCCTTTAAATTTCCAAGAGCTTAATTATAAAAATTCATCTGTGTCAGGAGTCTGACTTCTGGCCTCTCACACTAGCTCCCCCTCCTGCCTTGCTTCATACTCCCAGGAACAGCACAGGATTCCACCCACTCTATCGGCCATCCTGGAATGTAACACAGAAGAGCCTGATACATTCTAAAGTACAAACCACAACACCATTAGGTATCTTCACATGGCCTCACTCCCAGAACCCCTGAAAATCACACCAACTCTATTGCTATCCACACAGGTATAGTCTCACCTGTTGAGTATTTACAGCATTTTCTGTTTATAATTGCATTTAGACTTCCCACATTGCAAGAAGATTCCAAATTTTCACATGTCACTTTCCTTTAAATAATCTTCTCAAGGTTTTGTGTTCAGCTGCACAGTGCAAATTACTGTGTTCTTTGATTTAATAGGAGTAGGTTTTGTGAAATATTTGTTTCGGTCTGCCATATTGGACATTGTGAAAATAATCTCATGCGTTCCATGCAATCATCTGTTCGCCTCACGTCCTTCCCAATGTCCAATGCAAACATGCTGTTCAGGAAGGTTTCCATTCTTGGTTAAAAATAAACTTTCTTATGAGATTTAATCAGAAACAACAGCATGACATTTTAATTTATAGAACACCTTTACTTTTGCCATTTGCCTAACCATTTGTGACCAATGTTATTTTGAATGCAGGTCAAATTTATACCACAAACATTTGGCACATGTTTCCTAAGTGATTGCAGTAATCACAAGTAAATAGTCAGACATGTAATTTTTTAAATGCCCAAATCACCATCATCCTTATTCATTGACACAACAACATGAGTTATCCACCAATAAACATAATTCCAGAATTTTCAAGGACACAGTAACCTGTCCGATCCATTGCCAATCAAAAATCTGTATTCACTAAATCCTAACTGTTGTTATCGTTGTCTGTTTCCAGCTTGATTTAAACACATTAACGTCTTCAGAGCAGACTCTTGTGCTTCTCTTCTATTGTTGCCACAACATTCAACTGGAACTCCTGCATCACCGTTGCATAAGCTGGCCAAAGCCTGTTTCCTCTGTGATGCAAATAAATATTGTCTCCCTCAAGTTAAAGTTCAAGCGTTGCAGATGCTTCCAAAACAGGTGGACTCTGTCAGCTTTTTATTCACACCTAGACATCAAGGTGTGATTTAACCAGATATTGTCAACTTAACATGCAAAATGGCCTCAGCCTCAGTGACTTAGAACATAGAACATAGAACATAGAACAATACAGCACAGAACAGGCCCTTCGGCCCACGATGTTGTGCCGAACTTCTAACCTAGATTAAGTACCCATCCATGTACCTATCCAAATGCCGCTTAAAGGTCGCCAATGATTCCGACTCTACCACTCCCACAGGCAGCGCATTCCAAACATTAACCACCCTCTGTGTGAAAACGTTGCCCCTTAGATCTTTTTTATATCTTTCCCCTCTCACCCTAAACCTATGCTCTCTAGTTC
>NC_057721.1:63781993-63800431 GCF_004010195.1 Chiloscyllium plagiosum | reverse complement strand
AAAAATGCTATCCTGTGTTCCCAATTCCTCTGCCTCTGCCGTATCTGCTCCCAGGAGGACCAGTTCCACCACAGAACACACCAGATGGCCTCCTTCTTTAAAGACAGTAATTTCTCTTCCCACGTGGTTGAAGATGCCCTCCAACACATCTCATTAACATCCCGCACCTCCGCCCTCAATCCCCACCATTCCAATCGCAACAAGAACAGAATCCCTCAGTTCTCACCTTCCACCCTACCAACCTCCGTATAAAACGCATAATCCGCTGACATTTCTGCCACCTCCAAACAGACCCCACCACCAGGGATATGTTTCCCTCCCCACCCCTTTCTGCTTTCCGCAAAGACCGTTCCCTCAATGACTACCTGGTCAGGTCCATGTCCCTCAACAACCCACTCTCCCATCCTGGCACCTTCCCCTGCCACTGCAGGAATTACAAAACCTGTGCCCACACCTCCTCTCTCACCTCCATCTAAGGCCCCAAAGGAGCATTTCACATCCGTCAAAGTTTCACCTGCACATCCACCAATATCATTTATTGTATCTGTTGCTCCCAATGCAGTTTCCTCTACATTGGGGAGACTGGATGCCTCCTCGCAGAGCGCTTCAGGGAACATCTCCGGGACACCCGCACAACTCAACCCCACTGCCCTGTGGCCCAACATTTCAACTCCCCCTCCAACTCTGCCGTGGACATGCAGGTCCTGGGCCTCCTCCACCACCATTCCCTCACCACCCGACACCTGGAGGAAAAACGCCTCATCTTCTGCCTCGGAAAACTTCAACCCCAGGGCATCAATGTGAATTTCACCAGTTTCCTCATTTCCCCTCCCCCCACCTTACCCCAGTTCCAACCTGCCAGCTCAGCACCATCCTCATGGCTGTCCCTCCTGTCAATCCTCCTTCCCACCTATCCACTTCACCCTCCCCATTGACCTACCACCTACATCCCCACCTCCACCAACCTATTGTACTCTTAGCAACCTTCTCCCCAGCCCCACCCTACTCCCATTTATCTTTCCAGCCCGGTGCGTCCTTGCCTCATTCCTGATGAAGGGCTTTTACCCGAAATATCGATTTTCCTGCTCCTCGGATGCTGCCTGACCTGGTGTGCTTTTCCAGCACCACTCTAATATTCACTCAATCTTTTCTACTGCTTTTGCTGCTCACAATGTGGTCTGCTCTTTACTGGGGTGACTAATCACAGACTGGGTGATGTTTCTGTGGAACGCCTACATTCTGTCTGCAAAGGTGACCCTGGGCTTTCAGTGCCTGCCACTTTAACACACCACCTTGTTCCCTGGCCAACATCTCTACCTTGGGCTTGCTGCTGTGCTCCAGTGAAGCTCAGTGCAAGCTGGAAGAACAGCAACTCATTTTCAGGACATGGAGAAGATGACGTTTCAGTTGTAATCCTTCTTCAGGACTGGGGTGGGTGTAAATGGAGCTGCAGATAAATGGGTTGAGGGAGAGCAGGGTTGTGAAGTGGGGATAGGTGGAGACAGGCAGAGGGTATGACCTTCTTACAGCCTCCTGCTTCTCTACCTTGGATTTCAGCATCTGCAGTTTTTTTGGTCTCTAACCAAATGAGCACCTCATTTTCAACATGGCCTTCAGGACACAATATCAAGTTCAATAATTTTAGGCATGAGCACCTTCTTCCATGTCCTTTCCCCAAGCCCCACACACTGGGCCTTGTGTTGTTACTATAAACAGCCCATTGTCACCCTTAATAGTCCCCATTAGTAGCTATTAATTTTCCCAGACCCCATTCCTTTGTGTTCCCAATTATTTCTCTCTCTCTCTCTCTCTCGACTCCATCTCCACTTATCATTTACTTCTCTTACTCCTCTTACTTCTCTTAGCATAAATACCAACATTTGCCTAGCTACAATCAGTTCTGATGAAGGGTCACAGGACCTGAAATGTTAACTCTGCTTTCTCTATACAGACGCTGCCAGAACCGTTGAGTCTTTCGAGCAATTTCTCTTTGTGACGCAAATTCTCTTTGACAAGTTTCGTCAGCATGTCATGGTGAGTTCAGCTTCTCCTAGCTGATAGAAAAGAAATAAGCTCTGGCATAAAAGATTAATGAAACAGTTAGTTGGCTGCGGGTTTGGTTTCAGATGATAATACAGTCCTTCACTGAAATCTCTAGTGGGAAAAGGCTTCCTAAAGCAGTGAAAGGAGATGTTTGAACAAGCATTTTCCTTCAAGTTCTCATCTCATGATCTCTGACTTGACTGACCCATCACATCTCGTCTCCAGTTCCAACTTAGGCAACACTTTATTTATAATGTTGCTATCCTGATGCAACCTTTTTTTACTCGTCAACATTTCAATAACACAACACAATGTTTCTTCCTCTCCTCCTCTTCCTGGATCTTTGCCAAGTCTTGTGAAAGCTTCATTGTTTTCATGTGAATTGAGTCATTCTTCACAAACCATGATATAAGAAGGACAAATGAACACTTAGTCTCTGTAATAACATGTGCAAGAAATCACCTTACTAGAAGAAGAAAATCCATAATATGTAGTAATTGTAATGAGGTCAGCTCAGTGGATCTCATACAATATGAGTTCCCTGATTAGGGCTGTTAATCTGGTCTAGTCAGGGAGCCCTGGCTGACAGATATAAACAGGAATATCAAAGGTTCTGGTCACTCTGAGATGAGAGTGTGGTGCTGGAAAAGCACCGCTGGTCAGGCAGCATCCGAGCATCAGGAAAATCAATGTTTCAGGCATAAGCCCGTCATCAGGAATGAGGCTTGTGGGTTGGGGCTGAGAGATAAATGGGAGGTGGATGGGGTTGGGGGGAGGTAACTGGGAAAGTGATAGGTGGATGAAGGTGAGGGAGAAGATGATAGGTCAGAGGGGGCAGTGATGGACAGGTTCAGAGGGCAGTGCCAAGTTGAAGACTTGGGACGGGGATAATGTGGGTGGAGGGAAATGAGGAAGCTGTTGAAATCCAAATTTATCCCATGTGGTTGCAGGGTCCCAAGGTGGAGTATGAGGTGTTCTTCGTCCTGGCGTTAAGTGGTAACAGTTTGGACGATGGAGGAGGCCCAGGACCTGCATGTCTTTAATGGAGTGGGAAGGGGAGTGGAAGTGTTCAGCCACAGGGCAGTGGGGTTGGTGGGTGTGGGTGTCCCAGAGATGTTCTCTGAAATGATCCGCAAGAAGGTATCCTGTCTCCCTGATGTAAAGGAGACCACATCAGCTGCAACAGATGCAGTAAATGACATTGGTTGAGCTGCAGGTGAATTTCTGATGGGTGCGGAAGGAAGGACAGAGGTGAGGAGAGTGGTGTGGGCACAGGTTTTGTACTTCCTGTGGTGGCAGGGGAAGGTGCCAGGAGTGGGGTGTGGTCTGGTGGGGTGTGTGGACCTGACGAGGGAGTCGCAGAGGGAATGGTCTTTACGGAATGCGGATAGGGATGGGGAGGAAAATATATCTCTGGTAGTGGGGTCCGTTTGGAGGTGGCGGAGGTTGGTGGGTTGGAAGGTGAGGACCGGGGGGGTTCTGAGCTTTTTGCATTATGGGAAGTGTGTGGTTCAAGGGCTGTGGTGCATGAAGTGGAGGAGATGCGCTGGAGAGCAGCATCAACCACATGGAAGGGAAGTTGCAATTGTGGAAGAAGGAGGCTATCTGCGACTTTCTGAGGTGGAATTGATCATCCTGGGAACAGATGTGGCATAGGTGGAGGAATTGGGAATAAGCAATGGCATTTTTACAGAAGGTAGGGTGGGAGGAGGTGTAGTCTAGGTAGCTCTGTGACTCGGTGGGCTTGTCGTATATGTCTGTAGTTAATCGGTCGCCAGAAACAGTGATGGAGAGATCCAGAAAGGGGAGGGAAGTTGCTGAGATGGTCGAGGTGAATTTGAGGTCAGAGTGGAAGGTGTCGGTATGTGTTAATGAACTGTTCAACCTCCTCATGGGAGCATGAGTCTGCGCCGATACAGTCATCGATGTAGCGGAGGAACAAGTGGGGAGTGGTGCCGGTGTAACTGTGGAAGATGGACTGGTCCACATATCCGACAATCAGGCAGGCAAAGCTGGGTGCCATGCAGGTGCCCATGGCCACCCCTTTGGTTTCGAGGAAGTGGGAGGATTGGAAGGAGAAGTTGTTGAGGGTGAGGACCAGTTCAACCAGGCGGATGAGGGTGTCAGTGGAATGGTACTGGTGGGGGAGGTGTGAGAGGAAGAAACCAAGGGCTTGGAGACCTTGGTCATGGTGGATCGATGTGTACAGGGACTGGATGTCCATGGTGAGGATGAGGCGTTGGGGCCGGGGAAATGAAAATCTTGGAGAAGGTGAAGGGCATAGGTGGTGTCACGAACGTAGGTGGGGAGTTCCTGGACTAAGGGAGACAGGATGGTGTCGAGGTAGGAAGAGATGAGTTCAGTGGGACAGGCCCAGGCTGAGACAATGGGTCGACTGGGGCAGTCAGGTCTGTGAATCTTAGGAAGGAGATAGAATCAGGCAGTGCGGGGTTCACGGACAGTGAGGTTAGCGACTGTGGATGGGAGATCCCCAGAGGTGATGAGGTTGTGGATAGTCTGGGAGATGATGGTTTGGTGATGGAAGGTGAAGTCGTGATCAAGGGGGCAGTAGGAGGAGGTGTCTGTGAGTTGGCATCTGGCTTCAGCAGTGTAGAGGTTAGTGTGCCACACTACTACTGCACCCCGCTTGTCCACGGGTTTGATGGTGAGATTGGGGTTGGAAAGGATGGAGTGGTGGGCTGTGCGTTGTGATGGTGAGAAGTTGCAATGGTGAGGCATGTGGATAGGTTGAGGCAGTCGATGTCACGGCGGCAGTTTGAAATAAAGTGGTCAAGGGCGGCTGGCAGGCCGGTATGGGGTGTTCAGGTGGATGGGGTGTGTTGGAGGTGGGAGAAGGGATCCTTGGTGGGTGGGCAGGAGTCTTGGTTAAAAAAGTAGGCCTGCAGGCGGAGGCGGTGGAAGAAACGTTCAAGGTCGCAGTGTGTGTCAATCTCATTAATCTGAGACTGTAGAAGGATAAAGGTGAGGCCTTTACTGAGGACTAAATGTTCGTCCTCAATGAGGGGGAGGTCTGGGGGAATGGTGAAGACACGGCAGGAATGGAAACTGGGACGTGGTGTAGAACTGGAGTTCGAGATGGGGCAGAGACAGTTGCTTGAGTGGACCTGGTTGTAGGGTCAGGAGTGATGTCACCAAATGAATTGACACTCACAAGAGGGCGGAAGTAGTGTTTATGGATGTGATAACAGGGGCAGAAGTGATGTCACAGGCTGCGAGGGCAACGTTACTATTGGGTACTCGGCTGGTGACGTCACTGGCAGCAGAATTGATGTCAACGATAGAGCCTTCCAACGGAGTGGAAGTGACTATTGCAGCAGAAGTGATGTGTGAGGTAGGTATCACATCTGTGCTAGTGAATCTAGCAGCACCAGTGAATCCTGTAGCTGTAGTCCTCTCTGCAGTCGCGGAGGTGGTTGGGTGGATGGCGATCTCAGAGGTGCTGTGGTTGGTTGTGGCTCCGGGCCATGTGGCAGCGTCAAGGGTGCAAGTGATGTCATTAATTGCCCCAGTGGTCATGGAAGGAGTCGCCTCATGGCTAATGGCATCTGGGTGGTTCCAGAGGCCAGGAGAAGGTTCTGGAAGGTTCAAGGAAACCTGTGTATGGAGGGAAGTACATGAAAGTTTGTTCACCTTTTGTTCTTTTATGTCTGATGCCGAAAAATACCGCTTGTTGAGCGCATGTATCCTTCTAAGGATGTAGAAATACAGTGGTCCACTGCAGATCTGGGAAAGTGTGGCTCTAAGCTGGGACAGGACTGACTGCAGGTAGAGTAGATGGCAGCGCATGGCTGATAGTGTGGAGCTTAGGATCCAGAAAGAGAATTGTTGTTGAAGGTTTTGGATTTGTAGCATGTACTGGGTATCCTGTTCAGGTCCAAACTGGGTTGGTCTGGATTGGTCCAGAGTACGTGTGGAATCAGATGGTTCCGTAGGCAGGTACTGAGGAAGGAGATGTGGCTGTGGTAGTGAGTCTGGTTGAGGATGTGGCTGAAGAGCATCTGGGCAGAAGAGAGGACTTGGGGAGTACAGTGAGAGAGGGACTCACTGAGATCTTTGAGGAGAGAGAAGGAGAACTTCAAGGTAGGCATCCTTGGAAGAGGCTTCGCAGTAAGGTTGAAATCAACCAGGAGAAAGTGAGGACTGCAGTTGCTGGAGATCAGAGTCGAGAGTGAGGTGCTGGAGAAGTACAGCAAGCCAGGCAGCATCCGAGGAGCAGGAGAATCAATGTTTCGGGCATAAGCCCTTCATCAGGAATGAAGCTTGTGGGTCGGGGCTGAGAGGTAAATGGGAGGGGGTGGGGTTTGGGGGAGGAAAGTAATAGGTGGATGAAGATGAGGGAAAGGGTGATAGGTCAGAGGAGACAGTGATGGTTTTTTCCAAGGTAGGCATCCTTAGAAGAGGCTTGGCAGCAGGAGCGCCTCATATTCCGTCTTGGGACTCTGCAACCACACGGGATAAATGTGGATTTCAACAGCTTCCTCATTTCCCTCCCCCCCACATTATCCCAGTCCCAAGCCTCCAAGTCGGTACTGCCCTCGGAACCATCCATCACTGTCCCTTCTGACCCATCACCTTCTGCCTCACCTTTGTCCACTTATTGCTTTCCCAGCTACCTCCCCCCAACCCCACCCCACTCCCATTTATCTCTCAGCCCCAACCCACAGGCTCTTCAAGCCTGCTCCACCATTCATCACGATCATGGCTGACCTTCCAATTTAATAGCCTAATTCTGCTTTCTCCCATAACCTTTGATCCCATTCATCCTGAGTGCTATATCTAGCTGCTTCTTGAATATATTCAAAGTTTTTGGCATTAACCAGTTCCTGTAGTAATGAAGTCCACAGGCTTACCAGTCTTTGGGTGAAGAAATATCTCCCCATCTCTGTCCTGAATGGTCTACCCTGAATCCTCACACTGTGACCCCTGGTTCTGGATGCACCTACTATTGGGAACCTGCATCTACCCTGTCTACTCCTGTTAGAATTTTATAAATCTCTATCAGATCCCCCCCTCATTTGTCTGAACTCCAGTGAAAACAATCCTAACTGGGTCAAGCTCTCTTCGTACGTCAGTCCCACCATCCCCAGAATCAGCCTGGTAAACCTTCACTGCACTCCCTTGAGAGCAAGAGCATCCTTCCTCAGAAAAGGAGACTGAAGTTGCATACAATATTCTCTGTGTGGCCTCACCAAGGCCCTGTATAGCTGCAACAACACATCCCTGCTCCTGTATTGAAAACCTTTCACAGTGAAGGCCAACATACCATTTGCCTCCTTTGCCACGTGCTGCCCCTGCATACTTGCCTTCAGCAACTGGTAAACAAGGATACCCAGGTCCCACTGCACATTCCCCTCTCTCAATTTACAGCCATTCAGGTAGTGATCTGCCTTCTTGTTTTTGCTTCCAAAGTGAATAACCTCACAATTATCCAAATTATACTGCATCTGTCATTGATTTGCCCGCTCATCTAACCTGTCCAGATCATGCTGTAGGATCTCTGCATCCTTATCACAGTTCACCGTCCCACCCAACTGGATATCGTCTGCAAACTTTTAAATTTACATTTTGTTCCCTTACCCAAATTATTAATGCATATTGTGAATAGCTGGGGTTCCAGCACCAATTCCTATGGCACCCCAGTAGTTAGTGCCTGCCAATTTGAGGAATTCTCCCGATAGCTTGTGGACCCATAGCTTTTTCAGGTATTAGGAGCCTAACTTTTCATGAAGCACCAGATACTAAAACCTCTCAAAAGCTGATGGATTTAATTAAGGAATATTCGAACGCCTAGCCTCCTTTAATTCTGAGATGCTATCAGATTTACTCAGCAATTCATGAACCAGGGAATCTGCATCAGGATTTTCGATTAGATTAAGGTGATTGGAAGAAACATGGAACTTTGATTTAACCCTTAATAAGATACTGAAAGACTGATCAGTATGTGGGATTAATGAAATAACTATGCAAAATCACCTACTATTTGAAGCCCACCTGGACTTCAAACAGGCACCACAACTGGTTTTATCATTGAATAATGCGACTAGTGATGCATATGAGTTCCAGGGTATTCTCATGCAAACAGAAACGCTCACTAGTCCAACTGAGCTTGGAGGCCACCACTTGAGTGAAGACAATTGCATCGCCTCACTCAGGACATATCCTGAATAGAAGGACTCCAGGAGAGCCCTCAGCCAAACCCCAAAGCAAAGCCAAGCCTTGGTCAAATGTTAAGAATTTTCTTCAGCAAGCCATCTTAGTTGCTATTAATATGTGGATTCAAGAGAATGAAAGTGTCCCACTGGGCTTAATTTGAGTGAGAAAAAAACTAGGCAGGTGTACAGAAGAGTGCTCACCCTGCAAGTCTGGTTTGGAATAGTTAAATTATTCAAATCGGAATAGATCAAAATAAACGTCTGGTTAAACGGTCACCCAATTCTAATGGAGGTCAAAACTGATGCAGCTGTTTTACTGATTGCAGAACCAGTCTTTCACTCTGGACTCCAACTCTTAAGTTTGTGCAAGACCTTGGCTAGACTGAGAACCTATACCAGGGAGCTTTTACAGATTACGGGTACAACTTCAGCTCCGTCTCTTATGAGAAGCAGTTGGTTCAGTTACCACTGATTGTAGTAAAAGGCTCGGGCCCAAGCTTGATGGGCAGAAATTGGTTGAGAAAAATTCACCTAGATGAGAAAATGGTGGCCTCAGTGAAGTCCTAATTAAGTACCAGGAAGCTTTTTTTAGGAAGCACTAGGGACTATCAAAAGAGCCAAGGCCACCTTGCATGTTGAACAGGAAGCAATTCCACAATTCTGCAAGGCCTGCCCAGTGCCCAGTGCCACTTGACAATGGACAAAAGTAGAGGCAGAAATCAGAAGGCTGGAACGTGAAGGAATCACCAAACCAGTCCCGTTTAAGGAATGAGCAGCTATAATCGTACCGATTGTGAAGTCCCACGGACTAATTCGTCTTTGTGAGGAACTTAAACAAACCTTGAACCTCTTTTCACAGCTGAATAACCATAGAGGATTTATATGCAAAACTGGTGGGGGAACTGTCCTTCACAAAGCTGGACATGAGCTATGTGTACTTGCAATTGCAGATACGTGAATGCTAGAAGTATGCTACAATTAATACTCATAAAGGTTTATACCAATATATGAGACTGATATTTGAGGTATTATCAGCTTATACAATTATTCAGTGGACAATGGAGAACATCTTACAAGGTCCACTCCAAATCACCAATTATTTAGATGATGCGCTAATAATAGGGAAGATCAATAAGGAGCACTTAGAGAACTTGGAAATAGTCCATAGATGTTTCACCCAGCCAGGCATGCACCTTAGAAGGGAATAATGTGTGTTCAAGGCAACCCAAGTGACCTACTTGGGCTATAAGTCAGGTTTCACACAGGAGAAGAGAAGGTGCCCCAGCTCCCACATCTGTACCAGAGCTTAGATCTTTCCTTAGGCTGCTGAATTATTATGGAAAGTTCATACATAACCTGGCCTCCATCCTGGCACCTTTGCACCAACTGTTAAAAAAGGGACTCTTAAAAATTAGAAACGGTCACGTAGCCAAGCCACAGCTTTCAGGGAGGTGAAGAAACAGCTATCATTCTCTCAGGCATTAGCATCTTATAATCTGGTATTGACATGTGATACCTCACCGTAAGACATCGGAGGAATTTTAGCTCATAGGTTGTCTAATGGAGAGGAACGCCCAATAGCATATGCATCTAGGAATTTGGCTATTGCAGAACGTAAATACGCCTAGATAGACTGCAGGCTGCAAACCATGGACGTTGATGCCCAGATTCTGAGCAACAGTCATGATGCCTTCATTCTGTGGGAGCCTGCTGTGCCAGCTGAAAGTGATCCATCATGACAAATCAAAGGACATGGGCACTGGGTGAAGAGGGATATCTCTGAACAACTTGCCAATTAATCGTGATGTGCAATTCACATGCATAAGTGCAGTATGCATACAGTAACAAAATATTACCATACAACATGTAACAGAGCAGAGTATTAGCATGCTGAAATAATGGTTCACTTTCCTGCATCTCTATGGAGGAGATTGCAGTACTCATAGAGTGAGTGTCAGTCTTCCCAACAGTCTGCTGTGTGCTCAACAAGTTTACCATCATGAGATAGAAACCCTCACCACTCAGGGGGGAAAGATGATCAAGAAGGGATGAGCCAATTTAACAGCCCCTTTCCTGGCTGGGCTGTCTATGATGAACTCGTCCATGTACAATAAATGTAGCCGTAATTCCCAATTTAACAACAGTCCCAGACCTGGAGAAAGATTTTCTCGCGTTGAATCAGTAAGTGAAGGCATTCCTGACTTCTGAAAGTCAACCCATTCACTTGGACATTCTGTCTTTCAGAATCAGGCTGGTGTCATGCCCGCCACCTCACAATGAAGGCCACAGAACGGAAGTAGATGGATTTTTCTGTGAACGTTTCTGTTTACTGGGACATTGACCCAGTTCTGTATACTGTTGTTAAGTTCCCTTGTTCCATGACCTACACTTAGCCATGCTCCCCATGTATTCTCCAGGCCTCTAATCTATCTTCCATTCACAGGCATCCAGTCGCCACTAGTGCAGAGCCAATGAGTTATATAATAACACTAGGAGTTTTTGAAATGATATGAAAAAAACAGCCATTCAAAACTGCTCTTGGAAATCATAACCCTTTTTGCAGTTCATAATCTGTCAATCAAAAACACAGTCATTGAGATACACCTCTTTAAATAACTCTCATCTCAGCTACATACTAATCTCTCAAAATCAACAAATGATGATTCAAAAACATTTAATCCAATTAACTTCTTATAGTTCAATCAACCAAAGCACATAGTCCCTTTCACAGTGTTTCAACAACACTGCTGAGCTAAGTTCTTTAATGAAGTTTGGAACTCAGCCATGCATCCATAATAGGATTGCATTGCCAAATTGAATAAACCACAGTGCTCAACACAATGGACCATTTAAAGTTACATGGCATGATATCCAACCATTTTCTCCTTTATTTCAAAGTCTTAAAGGAGTTTTTTCTGTGATGTCAGTCTTCTAGTCCATGTTGAAGAAGCAAACTGTAGGACACTCTTCCTGGACTACTTCACAACAATGTTGACTCTAGAACAATCTTCCCAAGCTGCTTCACTGTGATGCTGATTACAAGATGCTCTGAAGATGATCAGATTACCCATGATTGCATTGACTATAATATATAGGAGAAGAGGCAGGCCATTCAGCCCATCACATTTCCTCCACCATTCAATAAGGACTTTCCTGCCTTTTCTCCATAACTTTTGGTTCTCTCATGGATGAAAAATCTTTTTTCTCTTTGTTTTGAATGTACTTAAAGATCCAGCCTCCACACAAAAATTGCACAAATTCACTGTCCTTTGAGAGAGACTGCTTACCTCTGTATTAAATATGTGAACCCTTATTCTGAAAATATGCTCTTTTCTGCACTCTCCCACAAGGGAAAAACAGCCTTCTGTATCTACCCTGTCAATATCTCTAGAAATCTTGTGTGGTCAACTTTCATTCTTTTATAGTCTACTCAACCTGTCCTCATAAGATAGTTTTTAATTTCACTGCCCCAATGCCAGTATACCTTTCCTTAGATAAAGGGAGCAAAACTCCACAGCATTCCAGCTATGGTCTGACTAGTGCCTTGTATAGTTTCAGAAAAAAACTTCTGTATTTTTATACTCCAGGCACAGGTTTAAGGTGAGAGGGGAAAGATTTAAAAAGGACCTGAGGGGTACCTTTTTTACGTAGAGGGTGGTGCGTGTACAGAACAAGATGCCAGAGGAAGTGCTGGAGGTGGGTACAATTACAGAACAATTTTGATTATCTGAATGAGACAGGCGGGGAATATTCGGGTAACTGATTGTTCAGATAACGGATAATGTTTTTATGGGACCTTGAGACCTTGTTTGGATAATCCGAAATTCGAATAATTGATGTTCGGATAACCAAGGTTCTTCTGTATAATACTTAAAAGGCCTCTGGATGGGTATATGACTAGAAAGGGTTTAGAGGGATATGGCCAAACACTGGCAAATGGAACTAGATCAGATTGGGATGTCTGTTCGGCATGAACGAGTTGGACCGTAGGATCTGTTTTAGTGCTGTATGACTCTATGACTCCCAATCAAAGAAGTTTAGCATCTGTTCATCCCAATTAAAGCTTGAAAAAGTTTCTGAACTTCAACCACTGAAAACTGCAGTATCCAAATATCTAATTTAAATCATATTGTCAATACTATTCTGTGTAGAAGAGACTTTATTCACTGGATAGTGCTCAAAACCATATGAACACTTGCACAATGCTGTTCTATTTAACTGTAAATTACTCTTTCAGGCCAGACCCCAAGAAGTAATTGCTGTATTAAAATATTTCAAATCAGCATAGACTATTACATGACATTTGAAGTTAGCAAGATCTTTTAAGCTTAACAGTTAAAGGTACTGAAAACAACAAATGCTGGAAATCGCAGTGGGTCAGTTAGCATCCATGGAGAGAGAGAGAAAGCTAAAGTTGAGTCTAGAAAGCTCTTCATCAGAGACATAATGTTTTCAGTACAGTATCCAGCATCTGCAGTAATTTTCTCAATAACAATTAAAGGCTCCTGATTCTCCAACAAGTAATCTCCAAGGTTCATGAATTGATTTCCCTGCCGTTGTTTCCACAGCCTTCAGAAATCTATCCATCTCAATTAAAAGAAAATGTGATGGAAAGGCTTTCATTCTAATAGAGCTTTGTATTTCTAATTAGTTTAGAAATATTACTGTTGATCTCTTGCCTAACTCATTGAATTGGTTTTATTGTCATGTGCACTCAAATGAGTGCAGTGAAAAGCTTGTAATGTCATTGCTTTGGCACCATCTTATGTACAGGCTATCTGGGTATAGTTACTTAAGTATGTGGCACAGTCTTGAAAGAACGATAAATATAAGTAAGTACTCGAATTTTAGTCTTTTCACCAAGTCTGTGCCAGCACGAGCCTTCAGACCGCCTGAGCCAAGTCTCTAGACAATGCTAGGTTTCAAACCTCAATATCTCGCTTCCAGTCTGCAAAGGCCTCACCTCTCCACGTCAGCCTGTCCTGGGACTCACCACACCCACATCAGCCTATTCTGTGACTCACCTCCAGGACCCAACTCGCCAGCAATGGCCTTCAGTCTGGAGTCACCTCCTTCATTCCCCTCCAGGTAAGTGTGAGTTAGAAGTTTGAGAAAAAAAGAGAATAAAAGAAAAAGAATGGGCAGCACAGAGGAATTCCAGCTGGTGCATCCTACCTTGCTGCCATCTTGAATCACAATGATAGGTCAGAAATAACTCATGTCTCAGCATTGCAAGCCCAAAATGCCCTTTTTAATCCAAATTATTGGCCAATAAAAGTCTGTTTCCACCCTGGTCACAATTTTTAAATTCAGGTCAGGGATAGAGGGGAAGCCTGTAGGCTAGGATATCAGGCCTTCCTGAAGAAGGGCTTATGCCCGAAACGTCGATTCTCCTGTTCCCTGGATGCTGCCTGACCTGCTGCGCTTTTCCAGCAACACATTTTCGGCTAGGATATCAGGCAAGAAAGAGCGTTATTCATTTGTGGACCACACAAGGTGTGCTTCCCAATCTCCCAGGAGTCCCTGAACTCCCTCACTGCTGCTCTCTCAAGTGCCCCCCCCCAACTGGAATGACCTACAACCTGGCCTCCAGCACCTTGTTCTGTATAACTGTATAGTCCCAGCAGTGAGCACTGCTCCCGAGGCACTGCCAGGACTAGAGAGATTTGCTAGGCAATCATGTGGCCAACAGCTCGCTGAGATGGGACTTTGTCCCAAGATGGAGGCAAAAAGTCTGCCTTCAGCCAATTACCACTCTGTGGAAGGAAATCCCACCATCCATTTGTTCTAGCCACAACGTTTTGGTGGCTGATTGCTAGTTCCTAAAACATTGCCAATCATCAGCCTTATTAATATACTTTACATCATATTAAGCTTCATATTAATTATCCATAACATTCAATAACATTTCCTGTCCACAATATTCCTATTTATGTATTATGCGGATGCATACATGTATATCTATTTGTATATTTCTTGCTGAGTTGTTTTTTAATGGAATGGAATTTTATTGAATATGTTGAAATGTTTATTTGTTGTACCTTTTGATCTATTGACTGAATCAAACAAAGCCAGCCCCATTCCGTTATCTATGTTATTGACTTTACTTAAGTTTGCCTTTGCTTGAAATGATAATATGCCACTTTCAGACTTAATGTTGAATTTAAATATGATCACGCTTTTCACACTGGATCTTTTACTATTACCATTCACAAGATGCGCTGCAGAATTCATCAAAACTCCTTAGACAGCACCTTCCAAATCTGCAGCCACTTCCATTTAGAAGATCAAAGTCAGCAGAAAATTGGAAACATCATCTCCTGGAAGTTTCCCTCCAAGCCATTCACCATTCTGACCTGGAAATGTTTCACCTTTCCTCCAGTGGTGTTGGGTCAAAATCTTGGAATTCCCTCCCTAAGAGCATTGTGGGTCTATCTACAGCCCTTGGACCACGGAAGTTTAAGATGGCACGACCACCTTTTCAAGAGCAACTAGGGATGAGTAATAAATGCTGCCCTATCCAGCAACACCCACATCCCATGAGTAAGTAAAAAAAACCATGAGATTACTAATCAATTCTGCTTTATTGCACAATACTAAATTAATGTTATTCCTAGTTGGTTCCATAACATAGTGTTCCAGGTAAATATCACCAAAACATTTTACAAATTCATCTTCTATTTGATCCATGAAGTGTCTTTGAACATTAAGCTGCCCCCACAATTACTGTATTGCCATTGTTGTGGGCCCAATTATTTCTTGCTTAATGAACTCCAAGATGTCAGGGACTGAGCTGAATGTTGCTGTTGTTATTTTATCTATTTACAATGACCCACTCTCCCATCTACTCACATCTTTATAGCTTTCTGCATTGCTGCGAGAAATGTTCTTGTGGCTTGTGAAATATCAACGTTTCATTTCAGCCAAGTTATGCCGGCAAGATAGGCAGATGGAAGCTGATCCCAAGCAGGGCTCAAAATCACAAATGTGATTGTGAAACAATGCAAGCAATAAACCAGTTTGATAACATGTAGCCAGAAATCTGACAAACAAAGAAACAAAAGCACAGCACAATGCAAAACCAGCCTTGATGCTTTAAAGAGTACTAAGGCTTTGCAGTGTTCTTCTACACAAAAACCCAATTTCAACTCAGACTCCCAGATACTTATAGATTCCTTGAATCGCACAGCACAGAAAGATGTTCACAGGCCTGATTTGGTTCCTTAAAGGATCTATTCCATTAATGCCTCTCCCCTGCTTGCTTCCTATCGTCTTGAATTTCATTTTTCTCCCTCAAGTATTTATATAATTTCCTTTTGAATGTTATTATTGAATCTGATTACTGCTCAAACAAATTTCTCCTTAATTATCTTCTGGTGTTTTTGCCAATAATGTTAATGTCTCTTCTGATTTCAACTCCTACCAACGGAAACAGTTTCGCCTTACTTATTCTATCAAAACACATCATGGTTTTGAATATATCAATCTTCCATAAGACCATAAGATGTAGGAACTGAAGTAGGCCATTCCATCCATTATTCAATGAGATCATGGCTAACCTTGCTCAAATCTGCTTTCCTGTTTTCTCCAAATCAATTAAGCTTTTTAACCCTTTAACCTTCCCGTTAAACTTCCCTGTTCTGAGGAGAATAATCCAGTCTTTCAATCACTTGCATATATATATATATTTGATGCCAACTATCTAGCACCTGAGAAGGCTTTGACTTGCATCTCTTCTTCAGGTGATTGTTTGGATTCTCTCAGTAGAGTCACTTTGCAACCAGTTTTTAATCTCATGGACTTGATGACATCACCATGGTCTGCAGTCTTATTTGGCATAATGACATTTTGTTTGAATATGTATTCCTTTAGCATTTTTGTACCATTTTCCCCATCATAGATTGTGATCCAGTCACAGATAACATCAATTCCAAATATCGAGATAATGCAAATATATGAATGCATTAGTTAGGAGCAGGAGTAGGCCATTCAACCCCTCAACCCTGCTGCACCATTTGATAATACGATCTGACTGTGGCTTCAACTCTACTTTCCTGTCTACTCCATTGACCTTCTTGTCCATTAAGGATCAATTTAACTCAGCCTTAAAAATGTTCAATCACACAGTTCCACTGCTGTCTGTGGCAGAGAATCCCACACACTAATGACTGACTAAAACAGAAAAAAATTCTCTTCACATCTGTCTTAAATGAAAGATCTCTTATTTGATGGAACTGAATTTAACATAGTTAATTTTGGAAATTGCAGTTCAGCATGGAGGTATGAAGTATAACATTGTTAGTCCCCTAAGAGCAGTAGAACAATGTTGAAGGGAAGTCAAGTCACAAAATGGAAAATAAAAGAAGAAAATAATCAGACACTGAAAGTTTGTTACGAAACATAAAAAGCAAAGTTAATGTTTCAGGGAGGTGTGCTTCAATTCTGTCGACTTGTTGAGCTCAAATATTAGCTTCTTAACTCCACAAGTGTATCTGATCTGTTGTGTTTTGCAGCATTTTTTTCTTTTCACTAAGACAGTAGTGGAGATATTTGAGTTCATGACAGAAAAAGGTGTTGGGCTACTTAAGATGACATGATCTATGGGATACTAGTGAATAAGGGCAAAGGAGTTGATGTTGACTGAAGTCAAGGAAATAATCTACAAGGATTTAGATGAACGTTCATGTACAGTTCAGAGACAGATAATAATATTTTTGAAGAGTTAGTTAAAAATCACACAACACCAGATTATAGTCCAACAGGCTTATTTGGAAACACTGCCTTTCTTCAGGTGATGGTGATGGTGGAGTTAGGTAGTGATGTGTTCTGTAAGAGAACACATTGTTTTATTTTTGGACTGGTATTGAAAATGAGAAAGATGGACATTGCCTTTGAAATGAAGGAATGTACAAGGCCTTAATGTGCAGCTTGTTAAAACAAATGAAGCTGTCTAACTCATACAAGACAATGTATTTTTTTGGGGACATTGAATCCAGACAAATTGGTACCATTTGTTGTGAGTTCAGAAGAGCTCAGCATAGCAATAGTCCTCTGATGGGTCCAGCTGTACTTTAACACAAATAAGACCATACAACATAGGAGCAGAAATTAGGCCATTCAGCCCATTGAATCTGTTAGATCATAGAACATAGAACATAGAACAATACAGCACAGAACAGGCCCTTCGGCCCACGATGTTGTGCCGAACATTTGTCCTAGCTTAAGCACCTATCCATGTACCTATCCAATTGCTGCATAAAGGTCACCAATAATTCTGACTCTGCCACTCCCACAGGCAGCGCACTCCATGCCCCCACCACTCTCTGGGTAAAGAACCCACCCCTGACATCTCCCCTATACCTTCCACCCTTCACCTTAAATATATGTCCCCTTGTAACACTCTGTTGTACCCATGGAAAAAAAGTTTCTGACTGTCTACTCTACCTATTCCTCTGATCATCTTATAAACCTCCATCAAGTCACCCCTCATCCTTCGCCGTTCCAACAAGAAAAGGCCGAGAACTCTCAACCTAGCCTCGTACGACTTCCTCTCCATTCCAGGCAACATCCTGGTAAATCTTCTCTGCACCCTCTCCAAAGCTTCCACATCTTTCCTAAAGTGAAGCGACCAGAACTGCACACAGTACTCCAACTGTGGCCTAACCAAAGTCCTGTACAGCTGCAACATCACTTCACGACTCTTGAATTCAATCCCTCTGCTAATGAACGATAATACTCCATAGGCCTTCTTACAAACTCTATCCACCTGAGTGGCAACCTTCAAAGATCTATGTACATAGACCCCAAGATCCCTCTGTTCCTCCACCTGACTAAGAACCCTACCATTAACCCTGTATTCCGCATTCTTATTCTTCTTCCAAAATGGACAACCTCACACTTGACAGGGTTGAACTCCATCTGCCACTCCTCAGACCAGCTCTGCATCATATCTAAGTCCCTCTGCAGCCGACAACAGCCCTCCTCACTGTCCACAACTCCACCTATCTTCGTATCATCTGCAAATTTACTGACCCACCCTTCGACTCCCTCATCTAAGTCATGAACAAAAATTACAAACAGCAGAGGACCCAGAACTGATCCCTGCGGAACTCCAATTGTAACTGGGCTCCAGGCTGAGTATTTACCATCGACCACCACTCTCTGCCTTCGACCGGTTAGCCAGTTTTCTATCCAATTGGCCAAATTTCCCTCTATCACATGC
>NC_057721.1:63756945-63779387 GCF_004010195.1 Chiloscyllium plagiosum | reverse complement strand
AGCGGTATACCTATTGTTTAGGGGAATGACTACAGGGGATCCCTGCACTGCCTGCTTCCTCCCCTTCCCACGTCTAACTGTTACCCAGCTACCTCTGTTCTCTGGCGTAACTATGTCCCTGTAGCTTCTATCTATCACTCTCTCAGCCTCTCGAATAATCCTCAGTTCATCCAACTCCAGCTCCAGTTCCCTAACGCATTCTGTGAGGAGCTGGAACTGACTGCATTTCCTGCAGATGAAGTCGGCAGGAACATCGTTGGTCACCCCTACCTCAAACATCCTGCAGGAGGAACATTCCACTGCCTGCGCTGCCATTACTCTACACTTAGTCTCCAAAACAAGAACACTGAGTAGCTTACCTGTGGACTTTAAAGTTAGGTTAGAGGAGGAGGATGGGAGGGAGGCCCTACTTTGTGCCTGATTGAATGGGCAGAAGTGAAGTTGGAGTGCAAAGCTGGTCAGGAAGGTAAGTGATTGATATTTAAGAACTTACCTTGATGCCAACGGTCTTTTCACAGCAGAAAGCGGCCTGGGGTCTAGAACACACCCACTCAAATAACAATCACTTACCTTCCCGACCAGCTTTGCGCTCCAACTTCACTTCCGCCCATTCAATCATGGCTGATAGGTTTTGCAACCCAATTTTCCCACTTTCTCCATGTAACCTTTGATCCCCTTGGCAATCAAGAACTTATCCATCATTGTTTTAAATATACTCAATCCTGTGACAGAAATACAAATAGGCAAACAAGGAAACCCCCAAGAGATAGCTGCATCAAAATTTCTCTCTCTGTCCCCTTTGTCTGGAAAGATGCTCGCTCCAAATCTCTATCCAAAGAGCAGCAAAACTATATTCACAAACATTGAAATAAATAATTCTAAAACCAAAGGAAAAGTCTCTGTATCCAACTGAACAACCAGTGACCTAAAGAATAATCATTACTGTGCAGTTTAAACCACGGCATGATCAAAGAACTGGCAAATTAGAAAATAATTGAAATCAAACCTTCAAGCTTTGTGATTTGGGCTGATGATTCAGAACTGTGTTTCCCTGACACTCTTTTCTCCTCATAATATTTTTGCCTTGTCTTCTTCTTTTTGTCTGCCTGAGGCAAGTTGAAAGCAGTAGAGCCAAAGTTGTATAGTCATGGATTAGCAATTAATTTTTCCTTTCTCCTGTATTTGTTCAGAAAATCAGTTATCTAAAAACAATGCTTGTTAGTGAGGGAAAAAAAAGTGTGCATTTCTTCTAACCTGTATTAAACATAATGTAAATTGGGCTTTTGGTAGTTTAATTAAATATACACATTTGTGGTGACTGTGGGAGCAGTGAGGCGCTGTATTAGCGCACTCGCACAAGCCAGTCATGACAATGCAAAGACAGAGTGTAGCAAAGGGAGAAGCACAAATGAAACATAGAAATGAGAATTATGTTGCAGACGTGATGGCTGCAGTTCTGGATATGATGAAACATACAGTTAAATTAATCTGTCTGAGTGAAGGGGTGGGCATGAAATTCTTACAGAATGCAAGTAAGTTTATCAAAGTGATGGTTGGATACCTTCCAAACATTTTCAATGGTGTTCAATGAACAGAATGTATATTAAAAAGAATCAATTAATGCAACAGCAACATACGGCCTGAAGATATGGGAGTGAAGTAGGCCATTCAGGCTATCCCCTCCATGTGCCAATGAATTTATGATTGATCTGATAACCCTCAACTCCACTTTCCTGCCTTTTTATTATAACTCTTGATTCCCTTACTGATTAAAATTTGTCAACCTCAGCCTTGAATATACATAACAACACTGCCTTGATGGCCCCCCCACAATAAAAAATTCCATTGACTCTCGACCCTCTAAGAGAGAAGAAACCCCTTTATTCTGAGATTATGCCCTTTGGTCCTAAACTTTCCCACGAAGGGAAACAACCCTTCCATCTCTAACCTGTTAAGTCCCCAAATAATCTTGCATGATTCAAAAGGACATCTCTTAATCTTCTAGACGCCAGTTAATACAGGCTCATCTACTCAATCTCTCTTCATAAGGCAGTCCCTCCATGCCCTGTATCATCCTAGTGTACTTTCTCTGCCCTGTCTCCAATACCAGTATGTCTTTCCTTAGAAAAGGGGCCCAAAACTGGCCACAGTATTCCAGCTATGGTCTATCTAGTGCCTTACACTAAACTTTCCTACTTCTGTGCTACATTCCCTTGAAATAAAGGCCAACAGTCCATTTTATTCCCTATTATCTGCTGAATTTGGAGGCTAGGTTTTTGTGATTCGTGGATGAGGATTCCCAAATCCCTCTGTTGTGTGGCTCTCTGCAGTCTTAAATAATCCTATAAAATAATAATATTAAATAATATTCATAGAAACATAGAATATAAGAGGGAGAGTAAGTAATTCAGTCCTTCAATTCCTCCTATCCCATATTTCATCATCCAATGTTATCATAGTTGATAATCCAATTCAGCGCCCTGTACTGGCTTTCTCCCCATATGTTTTGATCCCTTTATTCCTAAGACTACATCGACCTCTTTCTTGAATGTCTCCAACATTTTGGCCTCAGCTGCTTCTTGCGACAGAGAATTCCACAACCTAACCATTCTCTGGGTAAAGAAATATCTTCTCATCTTTATCCTAAAAGCCCTACCCCTCACCCTTAGACTGTGACACCCCGGGCATCAGGAACATTCATGTTCCATCAAACCTGTGCAATCCTGATAACACTTTCTAGTTTTCTATCAGATCCCTCCCTCCCCGCTATTCTTGTAAACTCTAAATAATGGCATTCTAATTCAGCGTCTCCCCATGTCCCTTCAAGAATTAGTTTCGTAAATCTTTGCTGCACTCCCTCTATAGCCAAAATAACCAACATCAGATAAGGAGACCAAAACTGGACACAATATTCCAGGTGTGGCCTTACCAATGCCCTGTGTAGGTGCAGTAAGGCATCCTTGCTCCTGTACTCAGATTCTGTTGTGATGAAAGTCAACTGTTTGCCTTCTTTACTGCTGCACCACTCTCTCTCCCAATGTATTGTCTTTCAGATAATAATCTGCCTGCCTGTTTTCCCTACCAGAGAGGATAGCCCCACATTTATCCTCATTGTACTGTATTCATTGTGTTTTTGCCCACTTTCTTAACTTGTTCAAATCATCCTGAACCTTCCCTGGATCCCCCTCACAACTCACCCTCCATCCAGCTTTGTTCATCTGCAAAGTTAGGGAGCTCCCCTCTTCTTCCTGCCAAAGTGCATAACCTCATAGTTCCCAACAATATATTCCACTTGTATTCATGTAGCAAATCTTCATAATAAAGTGTTTCAAGGTGCTTCATATGAGCATTTCAAAATATGATATGCAGTCACATCATTACATAGGGCCAGCATGGTAACTCAGTGGTTAGCACTGCTGCCTTACAGCACCAGGGACCCAGGTTCGATTCCACCCTCGGATACCCGTCTGTATGAAGTTTGCATGTTCTCCCCGTGTCTGCATGGGTTTCCTTCTGATGCTCTGGTTTCCTTCCACGGTCCAAAGATATACAAGTTAGGTGGATTGGCCATGGAAATGACAGGGTTATAGGGATGTGGTGGGTCTGGATGGGATGCTGTTCAGAGGGTTAGTATGGGCCAAATGGCCTGTTTCCACACTGTTCTGATTCTATGATTAGATCAGATGCATTACCGCTCAGTCGAAGAGCAATCTTTTAAAAAGTGTTTTACAACAAGAAAAGGAAGGTCAAGACACAGACAGGTTTAGTGAGATAATTCCACAGCCTAGGCAGCTGCAAGCATGATAAACAACAGTGCAGTGCTGATTTTGAAGGATATTCATGAGTCCGGAACTGGATACCTTCGAGGATTATAGGGCTGGTCAAGATTTTAGGGATAGGGAGGGTCAAGGCCATGGAGACGTTTAAAAACAAGGATGAGAATTTTAAAAGCAGGCGATGGTGTACACCAGGGAGCGAGGGTGTGTCAATGGAATCCGCTTCAAATTCGGTCATGGCAAGCAAAGATTTGAATTATACAAATTCATACAGAATAGAAGGTGACAGATCAACCAAGCATGCAGAATAGACACAGCTGAATGCATGAATGAAGATTACAACAGCAGTTGAACTAAGCCAAGGGTGAAGTCACATGAAAATAAAGAAGTGGAAATAGGCAATCTTAGAGACAGCCCAAAATTTGGTTGAAAGCTTAGCTTGGAGTCAAATATGATACCAAGGTTATGAATAGACAGGTATGCATCAGGCAGATGTCAGGAGTGTGTTGGAATCAGTGGCAAGATAGCAGAATCTGTCACAGGAACCAAAGGCCTTTCAATTTCCCAATATTGAAGGGGAAGAAGTCTCTGCTTCTCCAGAAAAGAATGCCAGAGCAGCAGTTGAGAGATGTTATGATGAGGTAAAGCTGGGAGGTGTCAACATACATAAATAAAGTTTACTAAACAGACACAAAATATCAGAGAAGGGAGGTTTTGCCTAAACCGAATAACACGCCAGTTAGCACACAGTTAAAGAATTGCATAGTGTTTTGATCTTCACATTACAGGAAGGTTGCAATGATACAGAGGAGATTGACAATGCACAAATTGAGAGTTATAGCTCAGAGGAAAGAGAGGCTACAATAATTTTCTGCCTAGTCTTTTATGTGGAATCTTGGTAAAAGCATTCCTAATATTATTGTAGACCACAACAGTTGTACTTCCCTTATGAATGTTCCTCCATTCTGAAACTTATTTGCCTTCAAGTAGCTGTATTCTTTTGATAGAACTTCCTTTTTCCCAATTTAACACATATCCAGTTGGTCTACGTCTGTGCATTTCTATGTCAATGCTAAATGTAACGAATAAGATCACTACCACAAAAATGCTCTCCTTCCGGTATGCCTTTTAACCAACCAGTTTCACTCCCTAAAATTAAATCCAGAACAGTCCCTTCTCCAATCGGGTTTATTGCATATTGGTGAAAAAGTACTGAATAGATTTTAAGAGTTTTATACCTATTATAACAATTTGACTGAATTTCCCCCAGTTAATATTAAGGTAATTGACATTTCCGATTGCTGCAATAATCATTGAATTCCTATGGTGAAGCTGGCTCTTTGGTCCATCAAGTCCATACTGACTCTCCGAAGAGCAGCCCACCCAGACTCACCCCCTACACTATCCCCATAGCCCTTCATTTACCAGGACTAATTCACCTAATCTACACATCCCTGGACACTATGAGCAATTTAGCAAGGCCAATCCACCTAACCTGCACATCTTTGGGCTGTGAGAAGAAACCGATGTACCCGGAGGAACTCCACACAGATACAGGGAGAATGTGTAAACTCCACATTCCTGGGGCTGGAATCTGGCCCTGGCAGTTAGCACTCCCTGAGCTAACAATTTAGCACTTCTCAGCAATTTGCCTAAATATTTGCTCTTCTATCTCCCTCTGTAATAAATTCCTTCTCCTTTTATTCCATTGTTTAATCCATTGGCCGAATTTGATATCCCTTCTAGCACATTCACCCTCAAAGCTGTGGTTGTTGCTTTTAACCATTATTAAAGCAGCCCCTTTCCTATCCCATCTTTATCACATCTGGAATGTTCCAGCGCAGGAACATACTGACATTTCTTAGAGGTGTTAATAAGTATGTACAGCTCCTCTTGTCCTAACTTGCAGCTGTCAACTCTATGTGTCTTTTAATTGTAATAGATTGCTATAATGTAATTTGAAATCGTTAAAAATTGTTGCCCAAACACAGAACCACTAATCTGAAATGAGTAAGATGACCAATCTCTAAAATCATTAAAGTAAACAAACCTGTAACTACTTTTAATTGTTCAAAGACAAAAGCACTGATCTGGCTACCCAGAAACCACAACTAAAATATAGTCCATTTTCCATTAATCATGAAATTCTTGGCTATACTAATATGGAAATATCTTAGATTTGATCCTCAATCTGAACTGGGATTACAGACCATAGCTAAAGTCAGTAAGGGTGATGTAAGTAATCTCAGAGATCCATGCACTGAGGACAAGCAAAAAAGCCAGCAAGATTTTCCCATCCTGAATTGCTATCCAGTGCTCTGACCTAAAAGGATCATTTATGTGGTCAAGGGTATAGGGAGTTGCTGTGGTTCTGTTCGCCGAGCTGGAAGTTTTTGTTGCAAACGTTTCATCCCCTGTCTAGGTGACATCCTCAGTGCTTGGGAGCCATCCCAAGCACTGAGGATGTCACCTAGACAGGGGACGAAACGTTTGCAACAAAAACTTCCACCTCGGCGAACAGAACCACAGCAACGAGCACCCGAGCTACAAATCTTCTCACAAACTTTGGTATAGGGAGATGCTGAGATAGTTTTAATATTAGTGGCAACATGTGACAGCGATTCCACATTGATGTCCTGCAGTCCAGTTGTGAATGATATTGGATAATTACATAACCAACAAGAGGCAGAGAGTCCACAAATATCCTTATCTGTAACAATATGGGAGCTCAGCATATCAGAGCAATAGAAAAGACCTGCATTTGTAACCATCTTCCGCCAGAAGTGCCAGGTACATGATCAATCCCAATCTCCATCTGAGGTCCCAAGTATCATAGATATCTCTTTTCAGTTAAATGAATTCAGTCCATGTGAGAAAAAGTAGCCAGAGGCATTAGATTAAACAAAGACTATAGGCCCTACCAACATTCCAAAAATAACACTGAAGATTCATGATTTCAAGATGCTGGTTTTGGACTGGGGTGTACAAAGTTAAAAATCATGTAACACCAGGTTATAGTCCAACAGGTTTATTTGGAAGCATTAGCTTTCGGAGCGCTGCTCCTTCATCAGGTGGTTGATGAAGGTTGATGAACCACCTGATGAAGAAGCAGTGCTCCAAAAGCTAGTGCTTCCAAATAAACCTGTTGGACCAAAACCTGGTGTTGTGTGATTTTTAATTGAAGATTCAGATTCCAAAGTTAGCTCCACCTCTTAGCAAGGTACTTTAGTGTCACTCAAAAAAATCGGGAGAATTGCCCAGGTATTTCCTGTACATTAAAAGCAGAACAAATCTAACCTGACCAATTTTGCCATTGCTCAGGCTATTTCTAATCACTGATAAAATGGCAGATGACAGTGTCATTGACTGTGCAGATGAGTGGTAGTTGATCAGCGATAACCTGCTCACTGATGCTCAGTCTGGGTTCCTCCAGGGCCACACAATTCCTGACTTCATTTTGGTGTTGATTCAGATATGTACAGCTGAATTCCAGAGGTGAGGTGAGATCAAGGCAGCATTTGACTGAAGATGGCATCAGGAAGCCCTAGCAAACCTGGAGTCAATTGGAATCAAAGGAACATCTGCTCTAAAACAAAGGAAAATGGTTGTGGTTATTGGAGGTCAATCATCTCAGCTTCGGGACATCTGTGCAGGAGTTCCTCAGGGTAGTGGCCCAGGCCCAGCCATCTTCAGCTGCTTCATCAATGACCTTCTTTCCGTCATAAGGTTAGAGGTAGGGATGTTCATTAATGAGTACACCATGTTCAGTATCATTTGCAACTCCTCTGACACTGAAGCAATTCATATCAAAACACAGATATATATGGAATCTGGACAGGCTTGGGTGAGTAACATTTATGCCACACAAGGTCCAGGCAATGACTATATTCAACAAAAGAGAATCTAATCTCTACCCCTTAACATCCAATAGCACGACCATCACTATCAACATCCTGGGTATTGATGACAAGAAATTGAACTGGGCTTGCCACATAAATACAATAGCTACAGGAACAGTCATGAGATTAGGAGTTCCAAAATGATAAACTTACCTACTGACTCTCCAAAGTACATCTACTATCTAGAAGGCATATAGGCAAGTGTGATCTCTCCACTTGCCTGGATGAGTGCAGGTCTAACAAAATTCAAGAAGCTCAATGCCATCCAGAACAAAATAGCCCCCTAAATTAGCACCCTATCCATCTGCTTCAATATTTATTTGCTTCACTCTCAATGTTTAGTGGCTGCAATGAGTACCATCTACAAAATGCTGAAACTCACCAGTGCACCTTCGATAGCACCTTCCAATCATGAGCCCTGAACTATCTATAAGAACAAGGGCAGCAGATACATGGTAACACCATGACGTGCAAGCTCCCCTCCAAGTCATTGTCTATTCTTACTTGTTCCTTTAGTGTCACAATCCTGGAATTCCCTTCCTGTCCATTCTGCAGATGTAGTTACACTATAGCAGCAATTTAAGAAAGTGGTTCACCTCCACCTTCTCAATAAGGGATAGGTAATCAATGCTGCTCCAACCAGTGACACTTAAATCTCATTAAAGAATAAAATAGGTCAGGATAGGATGTAACTCATGTGAAGTGTTCTCCGTGTTGAAAAAGCCCCCTCGTCTTCACTGTGAAAATGAGTTTGGTAAGAAGTGTCAAGGTGAGGCAGGTAAAAGCTCCTGTGGAGCTGAGTCCTAACAATTAAAGGAACTTTTTTTTCAAAGTCTATATTATATTGATTTGGAGGAGCCAGTGTTGGACAGGGATGTACAAAGTTAAAAATATCACACAACACCAGGTTATAGACCAACAGGTTTATTTTGAAGCACTAGCTTTCAGAGCGCTGCTCCTTCATCAGGTGGTTGTGATTTTTAACTTTGTACATTATGTTGACACTCAAACCACACTGTGAAAGCATTCTAAGCAATTACTTTTCTTGTTTTGTGCTTTATTTATGTTATGATATGTATTCTGAGGTAAATTAAAATTGTTTAATGCAATACTATGACATAGACAAAAAGCAGAAATGGACCTGGATAATAAAATACTCAATAAACATTTCAATGTCACTGATCCTCATTATGCTTCCTTTTCTCAGGTGACTCTGATATTTTTGTGCCTACACACCTCACCCTAGTTCTTTATTTGTGCTGAAGATATATACTCTGTTCTTTTAATTTTGTAACTAAAATTTGTGATAGGCTTTGAAATGTTAAGACGCTGTGTTCACTGACTGCTGCGTAATTCTGAAGATATTTCTCCAGTACTGAGCAGGACTAACTTGCCTGATGGATAATTCTGGAAGCTTCAAGACAAACAAAATAACTTATTTTCATTTGGCAGTTTAGCCTTGCACCCTTAGATATCGAGCTAGTTTTCAAAACTGGGATGATATGATCTCAGATTGAACTGAATTGCTGAAGACTGATAATACCCTTCAGTGTCTGGGAAAGATTCCAGGAGCATCATGTGATGACCCACATGATTCATATAACCAGCATTGAAAATTTCCATTCACCTACTTGCCTGTGACTTCTCAGTACATTACTTGGACTGTTACAAATGAATAGTCTTTTTGGTTGCTTAAAGAAGATATGTGCCACATCAGATTATTTGCTTGACAAAATTGCATCAGTCATAGAGTAATAACATTTTACATCACAGTCCTTCAACCCATCGCGTTAACAACACTCAAAAAAATCCATCTAATTATTCAAAATCCATTTCCCAGCACTCAGTTCATAGCTTGGTATGCCTTTCAAAGGCATATAAAGGTGAATTGTAAGTGCACATCTAAATACTTCTTAAGTGTTATGAGGTTTTCTACCTCTACCACCCTTCCAGATGAGTTCCAGATTCCCACTACCCTCTGGGTGAAAACAATTTTCTCACGTCTCCTGTAAACCTTCCCTTCACCTTAAATCTTGATCCTTCCATCAATGGGAGAAGTTTCTTCCTATCTACCCTATCTATCCTCCTCATAATTGTATACATTTTAATCATATCTTCTCTCTGTCACCTCTGCTCTAAGGAAAACAACCCACGAGGTGAAAGTGAGGACTGCAGATGCTGGAGATCAGAGTCAAATGTGTGGTGCTGGAAAAGCACAAGCAGGTCAGGCAGCATCCGAGGAGCAGGAGAATTGATGTTTTGGGCAAAACCTCTTTATCAGGAATACAGTCTGTTCAATCTCTCTTCATAAGAGAAATTCTCCTGCCCAGCCAACATTGTGACAAATCTGCTCTGCACCCTCTACAGTGCAATCACATCCCTCCTATAATGTGAATTCCAGAACTGCACACAGTACTCGCACTGTGGTCCAACCACCATTTTATTCTCTTTTATTTCTCAGTCCAAGAACATATTGACTAATATGTATTCCTGGTGCTCCATTGCCAAATCTTATCAACCAAGTCATCCATTATAATTTGATTAGGTAGATACACAGAACTATTCCTCAGAGAAGGAAATGAAGACTAAGGGACATGATCCTTGAACTAGAGTTAAGCCAATTAAGAGGAACATCAAGAAGCACTTTTTTCACCCCAAATTTGTCTCCCCAAAATGTTCTCTCCAAAAAGGCTGTGAGGGTTGTATCAGTCGGGGATTTCAAGACTGAGATTGATCAGTTTCTGTTAGACAAGGTTGTCAAGAGAAATGGAGGAGGTAAGTAAATAATGTGAAGTACATATCAGTCATGCTCAAAGTAAATTATGAGTTAATGTCCTTTCCCATAATGGGGTGCAGCACCCAAAATTTAAATCAGTCTTCCAGGTGAGGGCTAACCAAAACTAAACCCATGCACTAGCATTTAGTTAGTGTATACTTGTATGTCAAAATCCCTTCACTCCTCTACAATGATTAATCCCTTACCATTAAAAAAATGCAATCTTCTCTTGCATCTAAGTACTGTTACTGTTCCCAGTTGAGGAACACAGCTAACAAGTTTCCAAACAGGAAAGAAACATGATATGGTTTACAAGAGAGAAAAAAATACTGCCACACCTGATTACTGCCACAATCTGGAAATGTGTTGCTAGAAAAGCGCAGCAGGTCAGGCAGCATCTAGGGAACAGGAGAATCGACGTTTCGGGCATAAGCCCTTCTTCAGGACGTTTCGGGCATAAGCCCTTCCTGAAGAAGGGCTTATGCCCGAAACATCGATTCTCCTGTTCCCTGGATGCTGCCTGACCTGCTGCGCTTTTCCAGCAACACATTTCCAGCTCTGATCTCCAGCATCTGCAGACCTCACTTTCTCCTACTGCCACAATCTACCAGACAAACTTACAGAATGAACTATACTTTATGAAATGGTCAGCATGGTGCTAGTTATCAACAAACGCAATTTATCACCAGACCTGACACCAATAGCTTACACCATTTGGAAAATTTTATTTTAAGTATGAATAAGGAGCCATTCGCACAATAGTTTTAGAGTTAGAGAGTAATACGGCATGGAAACAGACCCTTTGATCCAACTTGTCCATGTCGACCAAGACTAAACTAGTCCCACCTGCTAGTCCCTTTAAACCTTTCCTATTCATGTACATGTCCAAATGTCTTTTAAATGTTGTAATTGTGCCTGCGTCTACAACTTCATCTGGCAGTTCATTCCACAAACGCACCACCTTCTGGGTGAAAAAGTTGCCCCTAAGGTCCCTTTTAAACCCCTCTTTTTTCACCTTACAATATGCTTCCTAGTTTTGAACTCCCCCATGCTACGGCCAAGACCTTTGCTCTTCACCTTATTGATGCCTCTCATGATTTTATAAACTACTATTAGGTCATCCCCACAAACTCCTATGCTCCAGTGAAAAAGGTCCCTGCCTATCCAGCTTATTCTTATAACTCAAAACCTCTAGTCCTAGTAACAGTTTGATAAATATTTCCTGAACCCACTCTAATTTAATAATATTCCTCCTATAATAGGGCGACAAGACTGTCCACAGTACTTCAAATGTGGCCTCACTAACATACTTACAACCTCAAAATCACATCCCAGTTGCTAAATAAAAACCAAACACATTACTCAGTGAACCTCTGGTCAGATCACATTTGGAATATTGTGTGCAGAATTGGGCCGCATATCTCAGGCAGGATGTACTGGCCCTGGAGTGGGTTCACAAGAATGGTTCCAAGAATGAAATGCTTAACATATGAGAAATGTTTGAGGTCTCTGAGTCTATACTTGATGGAGGTTAAAAGGTTGAGGAGGGATCATATTGAAACTTACAGGATATTGAATGGTCTGGACAGAGTGGATGTTGGGAAGATGTTTCCATTTTTAGGAGAGACTGGGACCCGAGGGCACAGCCTTAGAGTAAAGGGAAGAACTTTTCAAGCAGAGATAAGGGGAAACATCTTCAGCCAGAGAGTGGTGAATCTATGTAATTCACTGCTACAGAAGGCTGTGGAGGCCAGGTCATTGAGTGTACTTAAGACCGAGATAGATAGGTTCTTGATTTTCAAAGTGATCAAGGATTACGGGGAGAAAGCAGGTGAATGGGGTTGAGAAAATTATCAGCCATGGCTGAATGGCGGAGCAGACTTGATGGGTTGAATGGCCTAATTTCTGCTCCTATGTCTTATGATCTCATAGGCACTTGACACTGTTCGCTGCCTAGAATCATAGAATTTTACAGTACAGAAGGAGGCCATTAGACCCATCATGTCTGTACTGGCTCCTGAAAGAGCTACCCAGCTAGCCCCATTCTCCAATTCTATCTCTGTAACCTTCTAAATTCATCACTTTCAAATAAATATCCAGCTTTCCTTGTAATCTATGGAATCCGCCTCCACCACACTCCCAGGCAGTGCATTACAAATCCTGACAACTCTCTGAATAAAGGATGTTTCTCCTCATTTCATGTCTAACTGACTTACTGACAACCTTGAAATTGTGCCCCCTAGTTACTGACATATCAGCGAGTGGAAATAAAATATCCCTTTTTGCCCTGTCAAAGTCATTCATAATTTTGAACACCTCAGTAAGGCCATCTCTTAATCTTGGCTGTTCTAAGGAGAAGAAGCCCAAATTCTCTTAGCTTTCCCTGTAATTAAAATTCCTCATTCTTGGTATCACTCTCGTAAATCTCCTTTGCAGTCTCTCTAGTGCTCTAATATCCTTCCTTAAGCAAGGTGCCCAGAACTGAACACAACACTCCAAATCTAGTCTGACCAATGATTTATAGAGGGCTATTGATTTATTCTATCTTGTTTCTTTATTGGCTGGCATCAGTCCAGGTTTATACACTATCGTAATGGCCAGCCATCAAATATGACAGGATTCTGTGGCAAAAACAGGCCAATCAGCTCTCCGTATTTAATTAAACACACAATTGAAATGTTAACTTGATCATGGACTGAAGCTAACCACCAGCCAAGTTTTTGTAACATCAACATCCAATTGGCCATTATTTTTGACAGTTACTGCCTTCTCCAAATTGTCCATTTGTAGATAGTAACTTCTTCCAGCAGGTTTGCAGTTTGTGACTGCTCTGTTTGCAGTTAGATGTCAGTTTGGCTCTTCCTGCTTTTCGTAGCCTAACATTCCTGGTAACTTTAGCAACCCTTAAGCTGCTGAACAGAAATCACCCAGGACTGAATTAACCTTTGCACTAAATAAGAGTCAGTTGGTAATTATTAATCTCAAGCCTAATTCCCAAGTCAAAGCAATCGTCATTGCTCCCCTCACCATTGAATGATCTCCTATCTCTGTGCAATATATGTTCACTAACATTTTTGAAGAAGTAACAAAGAGGATTGATGAGGGCAGAGTGGTAGACATGATCTATATGAACTTCAGTAAGGCATTCGACAAGGTTCCCCACAGGAGACTGGTTAGCAAGGTTAGATCTCACGGAATACAGGGAGAACTAGCCATTTGGATACAGAACTGGCTCAAAAGTAGAGGACAGAGGATGGTGGTGGAGGGTTGTTTTTCAGACTGGAGGCCTGTGACTAGTGGACTGCCATAAGGATCAGTACTGGGTCCACTACTTTACATCATTTATATAAATGATTTGGATATGAGTATTGGAGGTATAGTTGGTAAGTTTGCAAATGATACCAAAATTAGAAGTGTAGTGGTCAGTGAAGAAGGTTACCTCAGATTACAACAGGATCTTGATCAGATGGGCCAATGGGCTGAGAAGTAGCGAATGGAGTTTAATTTAGATAATCGCGAAGTGCTGCATTTTGGGAAAGTAAATCTTAGCAGGACTTAAACACTTAATGTAAGGTCCTAGGGAGTGTTGCTGAACAAAGAGACCTGGGAGTGCAGGTTCATAGCTCCTTGAAAGTGGAGTTGCAGGTAGATAGGATAGTGAAGAAGGCATTTGGTATGCTTTCCTTTATTGGTCAGAGTATTGAGTACAGGAGCTGGGAGGTCATGTTGTGGCTGTACTGGACATTGGTTAAGCCACTTTTGGAATATTGCGTGCAATTCTGGTCTCCTTCCTATCGGAAAGATGTTCTGAAACTTGAAAGGGTTCAGAAAAGATTTACAAGGATGTTGCAGGGTTTAGAGGATTTGAGCTATAGGAAGAGGCTGAAGAGGCTGGAGCTATTTTCCCTGGAGCATCGGAGGCTGAGGGGTGACCATATAGAGGTTTATAAAAGGCTAAATAGACAAAGTCTTTTCCCTGTGGTGGGGGAGTCCAGAACTAGAGGGCATAGGTTTAGGGTGAGAGGGGAAGGAGATAAAAGATACCTAAGGGGCAATTTATTCATGCAGAGAGTGGTACGTTTATGGAATGAGCTGCCAGAGGAAGTGACGGAGGCTAATACAATTACAATATTTAAAAGGCATCTGAATGGGTATATGAATGGGAAGGGTTTAGAGGGATATGGACCAGGTGCTGGCAGGTGGGACGGGATTGGGTTGGGATATCTGGTCAGCATGGACGGGTTGGACTGTAGGGTCTGTTTCCATGCTGTACACCTCTTTGACTCTTTGACTCCATAACTGCATTCTCAGCATTAAGCACTTGTTTTCATTGAGTTGTATTGAATACACTACTGCCTGTAGTTTTGCAAATGAAAGGACATGTAAATTCCAAACCCAGATATCCAAACTCCTTTGTTCCTCTGCAGATCTTAATCCTTCACCATTGAGGCTGACTTCCCTGCTATGTCTGGCCTACCAGAAATATTAAGGGGAAAAGGAGCATTGGGTGGTATGTCATTGGGTCTATTGAGACAAGCTAGGAGAAAGTGAGGACTGCAGATGCTGGAGACCAGAGTTGAAAAATGTGGTGCTGGAAAAACACAGCAGGCCAGGCAGCATCCGAGGAGCAGGAGAAAGGGCTTGTGCCCGAAACGTCGATTCTCCTGCTCCTTGGATGCTGCTTGGCCTGCTGTGTTTTTCCAGCACCACATTTTTCAACTCGATTGAGACAAGCGGAGAGGCTCACCACATGCACCAAGTCTGGCAACTTTCATTGCATGGCTGGTGTCAGGCAAATGATGGGGCTCCTTACACAAGCCTCTGACATTCCTGATGAAGAGCTTCTACTCGAAATGTCAATTCTCCTGCTCCTCAGATGCTGCCTGACTGGCTGTGCTTTTCCAGCACTTTTGGACACTGACCTCCAGCATTTGCAGTCCTCACTTTCCCCTCTGCCAAGATCTCATCATTTAACCCTCCCCTCTTCCCTAGCCTTTCAAACATGCTCCCTCATCCCCAATCTCCCTCCAGGGCATTGCGAGATGGGCTATTGCGAGACCCCAGACCACTTCTGGTGGCATAATTGGTTCTGGAGCTGCTTATCATCTCAACAGCCAGCAACCCGTTGAAATGACAATTCCCCCTGAGATATGAGTGGACATCTTTTCCTCCTGACTAATGCTACTTCCAGCCTTAAATTGTTGCAGGACAGATTTCAAGATCATAGATGGGTTTCTGATTTTTTAGTTGGGAGAATAGTAATGGCTGGGCAAAAGTTAGCCCATTTGGAATTAAGAACTTTACAATAACACTTTATATCCAGTGGTACTTTTAACACAGCTAAATGGTCTCAAGAAGTTCACAGGAACAAAATCGCAGAATCACAAAATAATCACAGACTTGCTTTGCAGATATTAGTCTTTTGGCCTTTTCTCACCACAGAGATTCAATAATAAATTAATTGTTAAAGATCATCCCGAAACACTGATGACAATCATGGAAATAAAGTATAATTGAGATTATTCTATTCCTGCAAAACCCCTCCATAAGCCTTTATGCAGCTTGGTTTTTGAGTTCCTGGTTGTTATTTCAGTTACCAGCTACTCATCAGTTTTTCAGATTAGCATGTTGAAGCTGAAAGGAGTTGGATGCAAGTTTTAACACACAAAGTAATATCTTCTAAAGTTGTTACATTAAATCATTAATACAGAACATCTGCAGCATTGCAAGGAACTGTGTTCCACGATTTTGGCCAATGACAGTGAAGCAATAGCGATACACTGCAGTTCCAAGTTTGGATGTCGTGTGGCTTGGAGTGGAATATGCAGGTAAAGGTGTTCCCGTCCACCTGCTGCCCTTGTTCTTTTAAGTGATAAATGTTATGGATTTGGAAAATGCTGTCAAAGTGTTGTTGCTCTTGTACCTTGTGGGTGGTACGGTCTGCTGCCACTGTGCATTTGTGGTGGAGGGAGTGTATATTACATGGTTTCAGTATTCCAGCTCTCACCTAACTTGTGTCTTATTGTGGACAGGCTTTGTGGAGTTAGGACCTGAGAAGTTTCAGCCTCAGACCTGCTCTTGTGACCATTGTATTACTATGGCTGGTTCAGTTCAGTTTTTGATTGCTGGTGTGGATGGTGTTCAATTCATCAGTGATAATGCTGTTGAATGTCAAAATTATATGATTAGATTCTTTCTTATTGGAGATGGTAACTGTGTGATTCTTCTCCCCAAACTTGAATGTTTCCAGGTCTTGCTCCACACGAACAATGAGGTTTCAGTCTCTGAGAAGTCTCAAATAGTACTGGAACCACGATCATCAGCAAATAACCTCATTTCTGACATGATGTAGGGAAGGTCACTGATGAATTAGTTGAAGATGGTTAGACTAAGGACTGCATCCCCATGAACTCTAGAAGCAATGTCCAGAGGCAATTCCTTTGTCCGAGGTATGATTTCAACCAGGGAAGGAATTTCCCCTCGATTCCAATTGACTCTGGTTTTGCTAAAGCTCGATGCTGCTAAATACAGCTAATTATTGTTTTGATGTCAAGTG
The DNA here is from genome assembly GCF_004010195.1 of Chiloscyllium plagiosum. NCBI lineage: Eukaryota > Metazoa > Chordata > Chondrichthyes > Orectolobiformes > Hemiscylliidae > Chiloscyllium > Chiloscyllium plagiosum. The sequence goes on along the minus strand of NC_057721.1, from coordinate 63,762,380 downwards.
CAGTCATTCTCACTTCATCTTTGAAGTGCAGCAATCTTGTCCATATTAACACCCAGGCTGTAACTAAATCAGGAGCTGAGTGGCTCTGGAGGAACCTGAGCCAACATCAATGAGCAGGTTATTGCTGTGGAAATGCCACATGACAGCACTGTCAACAACACCTTCCATTACTCTGATGATCGAGAGCAGAATGATGTACCAGGAATTGACTGGATTTGATTTGGAGAAAGTGAGGACTGCAGATGCTAGAGATCAGAGTTGAGAGTGTGGTGCTGGAAAAGCACAGCAGGTCAGGTAGCGTCCGAGGAGCAGGAGAATTGACATTTCGACCAAAAGCCCTTCATCAGGAATGAGGCTTGTCCTGTCTTTTGTGAACAGGACATGCTTATTTGATTTGTCACATTGTCAGATAGATGCCATTGCTGTGACACTGGGTAAAGTTACAGGTAATCATGAAATACAACTGCAGTTGTTCAAATAAGGGTTTATTCGTTCAAGTGAAATTCCCCACCCAGAGTACATTTTGCACACTTGCCACCCACAGTGCCTCCTCAAAATATTGTTCAACATTGAGAAGTATTGGTACATCATCAGCTGAGGGAGGATGGTACCTAGTAATCAGCATAAGGTTTTCCTTCTCATGTTTAAACTGAAGCCATGGGACAATGTGAGGATTCCCAGGGCAACTGACAGTATACCACAGTGCCATGACCTCTACTAGTTCTATCATGCCTGAGGGACAGGACATATCTATGGATGGTGACGGTGGTACCTGGACCATTGTGTTTTAGGTTTGATTCTGTGGGTATGACTATAACAGGTTGCTGCTTGACTAGTCTGTGAGACAGCTCTCCCAATTTTGGTATTAACCCCCCAGATATTAGGAGGATTTTGCAGGGTCAACAGGACTGTTTCGCTGTTGCTTTTTCTTGTGCTTACGTCGATGCCAGGTGGTCAGTCCAGTTTCATTTCTTTGAGACTTCATAGCAATTGATACAACTGAATGGCTTGCTAGGCCATTTCAGAGGGCATTTGAGAATCACCCACATTGCTCGGTGTCTGGAGTCACATGTAGGCCACACCAGGTGAGAGTGGCAGATTTCCTTCCCTGAAGGACATTAGTGAATCAGATTAATTTTTCTGACAATCAACAATGGTTACAAGGTAATCAGTAGATTCTTAATTCCAGATTTTTTTTATTGAATTGAAATTTCACCATCTGCCGTGGTGGGATTTGAACCAAAGTCCCCAGAAGATTAGCTGAGCTTCTGGATTAATAGTCCAGTGATAATACCACTAGGCCATTGCATTCCCATGTCCCCCTCCCTCTGCCTACCCATTTCTAGGACTCTTCCATGCCACACTTAGTCAAATGCTGCCTTAATGTCAAGGACGGTCACTCTTAACTCATTTCAGCTCTTTTGTCCAAGTTTGGAACAAGGTTGTAATGAGGTCAGGCATTGAGTGACCCTGGCAGAACACAAACTGAGCATCGATGAGCAGATTATCATTGAACAAGTATTTGGATATGATGACTGAGTGGGAAAATGGACAACAGATGAAGTTTAATGTGGATAAATATGAGGTTAAGTGATGTTGGTAAGAGCATGCCTGGAGTATTGTGCGCAGCTTTGTTTTCTTTATCTGAGGATGGACATTCTGGCTTTGGAGGGAGTGTAGCAAAAGTTTTAGGAGACCGATTTCTGGGATGACAGGACTAACCTACAAAGAAAGGCTAGATTGATTTGTACTTTATTCATTGGAGTTTAGAACATGAGGAGAGACCTCAGAGAATTGCATACAATTCTAATGGGCCTAGCAGGATAAAAATAGGGAGAATGTACCCAAAGACTGGGAAGTCCAGAATCAGGGGTCACTGTCAAAGGATATGGGATAGACCATAAGGACTGAGATGAGGAGGAATTTCTTCAATCAGAGAGTGGTGAGCCTGTGGAATTTTCTGCTACAGAAAGCATTTGAGGACAATACAATGAATATTTTCAAGATGTTAGATATAGTTCTTAGGTCTAAAATGATCAAAGGATATGGTGAGAAAGAGGGAAGAGAATATAGAGTATAATGATCAGCCATTACCATATTGAATGATAGTGCAGGCTTGAAGGTCTGAATGGCCTATTCTTACACCTATTTTCTGTGTTTCTGTATTTTAAATGTTGTTTGATATTAGCATTGATAACTCCTTCCATAAATTCATTGATGAAGTAAGGAATTTAGCTATCCTAATATTAACTACATTAAGTTCAGTGTAAAGAGGATATAATATTCTTAAAATGCATTCAGGGAACTTAGCAGTACATAGCAAGCCGAACAACAGTAGGGGCTAATAGTAAACGAGTTAATAAAGTTAGATTATTTGGGCGGCACGGTGGCTCAGTGGTTAGCACTGCTGCCTCGCAGTGCCAGGGACCCAGGCTTCATATCAGCCTCGGGCAACTGTCTGTGTAGAGTTTGCACATTCTCCCGGTGTCTGCATGGGTTTCCTCTGGGTGCTCTCATTTCCTCCCATGGTCCAAAGATGTGCAGGTTAGGTGAATTGGCTATGCTAAATTGCCCATAGTGTCCAGGGATTTGTAGGTTAGGTGCATTAGTCAGAGGTAAATATAGAGTAATAGGATAGGGGAAATGGGTCTGGATGAGGTACGCTTCGGATGGTCAGAGTAGCCTTGGGACAAATGGCTTGTTTCTACAATTCTATGATTCAGGGTGGGCTTGCCAATTGGATACAAAATTGGAATATTGGCAGGAGACAAAGAACAATGGTGGAAGGTTGATTTTCAGACTGGAGGCCTGTGACCGGTGGTATTCCACAGGGATCAATGCTGGTTCCTCATTTGTCATTAATATAAATGATTTGGATGAGAATATAGAAGGCATGGTTAGTAAATTTGTGGATGACACTAAGATTGGTGTATAGCCAACACTGAAGACTGTTGGCTAAGATTAAGATCCTGATCAATCGAGTCAATGGGCTGAAAAGTGGCAGTTGGTATTTAATTTAGATAAATGCAAGGTACTCAGACCTTTGAGTATAAGGGTTAGGATGTTATGTTGAGGTTGTACAGAACATTGGTGAAGTCTTTTCAGGAGTACTGCATCCAGTTCTGGTCGCCCTGTTATAGGATGGCTATTATTAAAATGGGGAGGGTTCAGAAGAGATTTTCCAGGATGTTGCCAGGAATGGAGGGTTTCAATTATAAAGAGAAGCTGAATAGGTTGGACTTCTTTCACTGGAGCGTAGGAGGTTGAGGGGTGGCCTTATAGAGGTTTATAAAATCATGAGAGGTGTAGATAAAGTGAATGGCAAGTGTCTTTTTCCTAGGGCAGGGGATTTCAAGCTTATTTTTAAGGAGAGAGGAGAAAGATTTCAAAAAGACATGAGGGGCAATTTTCTTTTTCATGAAGAGTGGTTCGTGTGTGTGGAATGAACTTCCAGGTGAAGTGGTGGATGTGGTTACAGTTACCATGTTTAAAAGACATTTAGATCAATGTATGAACAGGAAAGGTTTGGAGGGATATGGGCCAAGCGCAGGCAGGAGGGACTAGTTTAGTTAGTGATTATGGTCAGCATGGACTGATTGGACTGAAAGATCTGCTTCTATGCAATGACTCAATGGGTGTGTTCATCTCTTTTAAGGAAATGAATCTGGGCTGGTATAAGGTGTATTGGTGGGAGAGCATTTTATTAATAATGTCACAATTCAGTATGATTTAAAGTAGTTATCAAAATGAATAAAGATATACCAAGCGCTTCAGTTTTAAATTGGGCAAGGCCAATTTTACTAAGCAGAGATGTGATTTGGCAGGAGGAGACTAGAAATAGTTACTTGAAAGTAACTCAGTATCTGGGCAATAGGAGACGTTGATGGAGGAGCTGAAGGAAGTTCCCAGAAAGAAAAAAGATGGTGCCTACAGTCCCCTGGAAGTCAAAGAAAAATAATTGAACTCAACACTCAAATATCATACAGGAAAGGTTAAGAAAGTTTTTTCTGTATCTGAGTACCAAGAATTCAATTGTACAGAAAACCTAACAGAAAAAAGAAAGTGAAGGGGTGAAATTCAAAAGGCAATCAGGAGAATAAAATAACTTAAAAATTTGACAAATGAAATTAAGGAAAATGCCAACAATGTTTTACATTATATAAAATTAGAGACTAAAAAAAAATGGCAACACAGCATAGCTCTTCATGAATACTTTGCATCTGCTTTTGCCATCCAGGCAGATGAAGACTTTGAAATTAAGGAGGATGTGTGAAAATTTGAGGAGATAATTATAGGAAGAGAGGAATTATTAAGATAGTTAGCATTATTCAAAGTAAATATTCACCAGGGACAGTGAAATGCATTGGAGGCCGCTAAGGGAAACATGAGAACAAATAGTGGAAGGTCTGACCATCCTGTTCTAATCTTCCCTGGTTCAGATGTGTACTGGATGGATGGAGGTTTGATAAAATTGAGAAAAGGATAAATCCAAAATTTAAAGCCTATCTGTCTAACCTTGGTGCTGGTCTGTCTAGTGCAGCTCACAGTTTTTTTAAAAAAATCATTTACACAATGAAAGCATCACTGGCTCGGCCAGCACTTATTGCCCATCCCTAATTGCGCAGAGAGCAGTTGAGAATCTCACACATTGCTGTGGGTCTGGGGTCACATGCAGGTCTGACCAGGTAAGGATGGCAGTTTCATTCCCCACAGGACATTAGTGAACCAGATGGGTTTTCTCAACAATGGATTAATGCTCATCATTAGACTCTCAATTCCAGAGTTCTATTGAATTCAGATTCCACCATCTGCCGGAGTGGAATTCAAATCCAGGTCCCCAGAACATTACATGGATCTCTGGCTTAACAGTCCAGAGGTAATACTAGTAGGCCATCACCATTCCATACTGAGTACTATGCCCCACCGTGTTTGCAGTATCTATCAATGCTGCAGATGCAAATGTAGGGAACATGGTTGAGAAGCTTGCAAATGACAAGAAAATTGATCATGTGTTTTGTAGTCAGGAAATCTGTGGGACGATATTAATGGACTGGTCTAGCAGGCAGGAAATCGAAAATGCAATTTAGTGCAGAGTCAACCATCAAATGATATTAAAATAATGCAACTAATAAGCTTTGCTGAGGCTCCCTTGCTAAGCCACGAATGAAATTAAGCCATGCTGCAGGGGAAGATCCAGTGTTTGATCCTTGATCTGTGCTGAGTTCGCCAATCTCAGTCAGCAATTCAACAAGGGCAATAAAATTACCTCAGTGATCTGTGTGCCCCATGGGCAAAAGCAAGCAAAAAAAGGTCAAAAAAGGTATTGGAAGGAAAGTATTCTGCCTGGAAGTCAGTGGTGAGTGGTGTTCCACAGGGCTCTGTTCTTGGGCCTCTACTCTTTGTAATTTTTATTAATGACTTGGATGAGGAGATTG